>NW_019525491.1:957603-960748 GCF_002814215.2 Seriola lalandi dorsalis
AAGGCACAAAACATCATAGTATAGTAAGCCATAAATTTGTCAAAAAACATCATAGTATACTAAGGCATAAAAACGTCAAAAAACGTCATAGTATAGTAAGGCATAAAAATGTCATAGTATAATAAGCCATAAATTTGTCAAAAAACGTCATAGTATACTATGGCATAAAAACGTCAAAAAACGTCATAGTATAGTAAGGCATGAAAATGTCAAAAAACGTCAGAGTACAGTAAGGCATAAAATGTCATAGTAGAGCAAGCCATAAATTTGTCAAAAATGTCATAGTACAACAAGGCACAAAATTTTCAAAAAACGTCATAGTATTGTAAGGCATAAAATTTCGTAGTATAGCAAGGCATAAAAACGTCAAAAAACGTCATAGTATAGTAAGGCACAAAACATCATAGTATAGTAAGGCATAAAAATGTCAAAAAATGTCATAATATACTAAGGCATAAAATTGTCATAGTAGAGCAAGGCATAAAATTGTCGAAAAAACGTCATAGTACAGTAAGGGCATAAAATGTCATATTACAGTAAGGCATAAATTTGTCAATAAACATCATAGTATAGTAAGGCACAAAACATAATAGTATCGTAAGCCATAAATTTGTCAAAAAAAACGTCATAGTATACTAAGGCATAAAAACGTCAAAAAACGTCATAGTATAGTGAGGCATGAAAATGTCAAAAAACGTCAGAGTACAGTAAGGCATAAAATGTCATAGTAGAGCAAGGCATAAAAATGTCAAAAAATGTCATAGTATAGTAAGGCATAAAATGTCATAGTACAGCAAGGCATAAAATGTCATAGTACAGCAAGGCATAAAAACGTTAAAAAACGTCATAGTATAGTAAGGCATGAAAATGTCAAAAAACGTCAGAGTACAGTAAGGCAAAAAATGTCATAGTATAGTAAGGCATAAAATGTCATAGTACAGCAAGGCATAAAATGTCATAGTACAGCAAAGCATAAAATGTCATAGTATAGTAAAGCATAAAAATATCATAGTATAGTAAGGCAAAAACTAGTCAAAAAACGTATAGCAAGGTAAAAAACGTCATAGTATAATAAGCCATAAATTTGTCAAAAAACATCATAGTATAGTAAGGCACAAAACATCATAGTATAGTAAGCCATAAATTTGTCAAAAAACGTCATAGTATACTAAGGCATAAAAACGTCAAAAAACGTCATAGTATAGTAAGGCATAAAAATGTCATAGTATAATAAGCCATAAATTTGTCAAAAAACGTCATAGTATACTAAGGCATAAAAACGTCAAAAAACGTCATAGTATAGTAAGGCATAAAAACGTCAAAAAACGTCATAGTTGGCAAGGCATTAAATGTCATACTATAGTAATGCATAAATTTGTCAAAAAACGTCATAGTAAAGTAAGGCATAAAATGTCATAGTATAGTAAGACATAAAAACGTCAAAAAACGTCATAGTATAGTAAGGCATAAAAATGTCAAAAAACGTCATAGTATGGTAAGGCATAAAATTGTCAAAAAATGTCATAGTATAATAAGGCATAAAAATGTCATAGTATAGTAAGACATCAATTTGTCAAAAAATGTCATAATATACTAAGGCATAAAATTGTCATAAAGTAAGGCATAAAAATGTCAAAAAATGTCATAATATACTAAGGCATAAAATTGTCATAGTATACTAAGGCATAAAAACATCAAAAAATGTCATAGTATAGTAAGGCATAAAAATGTCATAGTATAATAAGCCATAAATTTTTCAAAAAACGTCATAGTATAGTAAGGCATGAAAATGTCAAAAAACGTCAGAGTACAGTAAGGCATAAAATGTCATAGTATAGCAAGGCATAAAATTGTCAAAAAATGTCATAGTATAATAAGGCATAAAAACATCATAGTATAGTAAGCCATAAATTTGTCAAAAAACGTCATAGTATATTAAGGCATAAAAACGTCAAAAAATTTCATAGTATAGTAAGGCATAAAAATGTCAAAAAATGTCATAATATACTAAGGCATAAAATTGTCATAGTAGAGCAAGGCAAAAACTTGTCAAAAAACGTCATAGTATAGCAAGGTAAAAAACGTCATAGTATAATAAGCCATAAATTTGTCAAAAAACATCATAGTATAGCAAGGTAAAATACGTCATAGTATAATAAGCCATAAATTTGTCAAAAAACGTCATAGTATAGTGAGGCATAAAATGTCAAAAAACATCATAGTATAGTAAGGCACAATACGTCATAGTATAGTAAGCCATAAATTTGTCAAAAATGTCATAGTATACTAAGGCATAAAAACGTCAAAAAATGTCATAGTATAGTAAGGCATAAAATGTCATATTACAGCAAGGCATTAAAACGTCAAAAAACGTCATTATATAGTAAGGCATGAAAATGTCAAAAAACGTCATAGTATAGTAAGGCACAAATATGTCAAAAAACGTCATAGTATACTAAGTTATAAAAACGTTAAACGTCAGAGTATAGTAAGGCATAAAATGTCATAGTATAGCAAAGCATAAAAATGTCATAGAATAGTAAGGCAAAAACTTGTCAAAAAACGTCATAGCATAGTAAGGCATAAAAATGTCATAGTATAGCAAGGTATAAAAATGTCATAGTATAGTAAGGCATAAAATTATCAAAAAACGTCATAGTATAGTAAGGCACAAAACATCATAGTATAATAAGCCATAAATTCGTCAAAAAACGTCATAGTATACTAAGGCATAAAAACGTCAAAAAACGTCATAGTATAGTAAGGCATGAAAATGTCAAAAAACGTCATAGTATAGTAAGGCATGAAAATGTCAAAAAACATCATAGTATAGTAAGGCACAAAACGTCATAGTATAGTAAGCCATAAATTGGTCAAAAATGTCATAGTATAACAAGGCACAAAATTTTCAAAAAACGTCACAGTATTGTAAGGCATAAGATTTCATAGTATAGCAAGGCATAAAAACGTCAAAAAACGTCATAGTATAGTAAGGCACAAAACGTCATAGTATAGTAAGGCATAAAAATGTCAAAAAATGTCATAATATACTAAGGCATAAAATTGTCATAGTAGAGCAAGGCATAAAATTGTCGAAAAAACGTCATAGTACAGTAAGGGCATAAAATGTCATATTACAGTAAGG
>NW_019525491.1:960768-1018268 GCF_002814215.2 Seriola lalandi dorsalis
ATAAAATTGTCGAAAAAACGTCATAGTATAGCAAGGCATAAAATGTCAAAAAACATCATAGTATAGTAAGGCACAAAACGTCATAGTATAGTAAGGCATAAAAATGTCATAGTATAGTAAGCCATAAATTTGTCAAAAATGTCATAGTATAACAAGGCATAAAATTGTCAAAAAACGTCATAGTATTGTAAGGCATAAAATTTCATAGTATAGTAAGGCATAAAAATGTCAAAAAATGTCATAATATACTAAGGCATAAAATTGTCATAGTAGAGCAAGGCATAAAATTGTCGAAAAAACGTCATAGTACAGTAAGGGCATAAAATGTCATAGTATAATAAGCCATAAATTTGTCAATAAACATCATAGTATAGTAAGGCACAAAACATCATAGTATCGTAAGCCATAAATTTGTCAAAAAAACATCATAGTATACTAAGGCATAAAAACGTCAAAAAAAGTCATAGTATAGTAAGGCATAAAAACGTCAAAAAACGTCAGAGTACAGTAAGGCATAAAATGTCATAGTAGAGCAAGGCACAAAAATGTCAAAAAATGTCATAGTATAGTAAGGCATAAAATGTCATAGTACAGCAAGGCATAAAATGTCATAGTACAGCAAGGCATAAAATGTCATAGTGCAGCAAGGCATAAAATGTCATAGTATAGTAAAGCATAAAAATGTCATAGTATAGTAAGCCATAAATTTGTCAAAAAATGTCATAGTATACTAAGGCATAAAAACGTCAAAAAACGTCATAGTATACTAAGGCATAAAAACGTCAAAAAACGTCATAGTATAGCAAGGCATGAAAATGTCAAAAAACATCATAGTATAGTAAGGCACAAAACGTCATATTACAGTAAGGCATAAATTTGTCAATAAACATCATAGTATACTAAGGCATGAAAATGTCAAAAAACATCATAGTATAGTAAGGCACAAAACGTCATATTACAGTAAGCCATAAATTTGTCAAAAAACGTCATAGTATAGTGAGGCATAAAAATGCCAAAAACGTCATAGTATAGTAAGGCATAAAAATGTCAAAAAATGTCATAGTATAGTAAGGCATGAAAATGTCAAAAAACGTCAGAGTACAGTAAGGCATAAAAACGTCAAAAAATGTCATAGTATAGCAAGGCATAAAATTGTCAAAAAACGTCATAGTATAATAAGGCATAAAAATGTCATAGTATAGTAAGGCATCAATTTGTCAAAAAACGTCATAGTATAGTGAGGCATAAAAATGTCAAAAAACGTCATAGTATAGTAAGGCATAAAATGTCATAGTAGAGCAAGGCATAAAAATGTCAAAAAATGTCATAGTATAGTAAGGCATAAAAATGTTAAACAACGTCATAGTGTAGTAAGGCATAAAAATGTCAACAAACGTCATAGTATACTAAGGCATAAAAACAACATTGTATAGTATGGCATAAAAATGTAAAAAAAACCCGTCATAGTATAGTAAGGAATAAAATTGTCAAAAAACATCAAAGTATAATAAGGCATAAAAATGTCAAAACCGTCATAGTATAGGAAGGCTATTTGGAGGCTTTTTTTTTCTCCATCATCGATCTAATTTGAAACCTGGTATGATGAAGGGCTCTGAATGGCTGCACTTGTGCCATTATAAAAAATGGATGGACAGATTTAAATACCCCTTTGTCTGCCACTTGGCTCCCGCCTCCACCAAATCACTGTTGGCATTGATCCGAAGAAGTTGACTAGTTATGCTTGTATGTATGTTTCCCCAGAACAGCAATTAACATTTAGGGAATAAAAATGGTCTGACACAATTTACAATTTAGCTGACATATATTCTAACATTTTATTCAGAGGTGAAGGTTCTGTCTCAAAAACTGCTGTACCAGATAACCTGACAGATGTCTTCATCTAAGTTAATTGATCACTACTTTGTGGTGGTGATTCCACTCTTTAATTACAGTGTATAATTAGGAATAGGATTCGGGGAAAAAAACAGAAACAAGATTTGTGGAGCACATGCATACATATTGTTTTGCTTTGTGCAACACATTTCTTTTCATCTTTTGGCCAACTGAGCTTGGATTGTCCACCAACCGAAAAAAAAAACGTTTTTGACAACCTCTTAGTTTTGAGAATACTGGCCTCACACTACAGTTGTAGTAGACAGTGGTCCAAGGCATGTCAAAAAGACTAATGCATCACTGTCTTGTGACAACATCTGTCCTGTGATCAGCTATACTGAAACGCAGCATGGGATCACACAGCGAGTTATCTGGAAGCAAGACGCTAAGCACACAGCTCTGCCAAACTGCAGAGAAATCTTCTGTTGTGTTTGCATTCTTGAAGTTCCTTCTTCCAAAGACAAGCTGGGAAAAAAATGCTCCACACAAGGACACAGGAATCATCAGCATTTTTTTTTTTTGATTTGATAATTACCTTGAGGCAGCTTTGAGCCATATGCATGTGGGCTTTCAGCACAATAAAACAAGAAAACAGCTGATTTCACTCAGTGGTTCCTGTTCTCTTGAACTGGAAAAGTGCTAATCAGAGAAATCATCTGCTTAAGTGTTTTTCTGGAATAAAAAACCTGCACACACATGGTTCACGATGGCACACAGAATAAATGAAAGCCACTGAGTTTAAAGTTGCTTCTGGGACGAGTCGGCCCGCGACCGTCGCCATGTTATGTATACTGCGTGGGAGCTTGTTAGCACTGTATCCAAAACAAGGGCATGGCTGGAGAGGAACCAGATGTGGCCACTGGCAGATGGTTTCACAAGGAGATTCTCCAAGCTTGGACAGTACATGCTACATGACATCAGTACCAGATGGTTTACTCATTAACACCCACCCTCTGAAAACATAGAGCAGAGGCTGCACTGAAGGTCCAAATGTCTGAACGCCTCTTCGGCTTCTCTGTGGCACAATATGTCATGAAATGTTGGGTGATGGCAATTAAGCCTAATTAGTCAGTGTAACATCTTTGTCCAACCCTCACTCTTTGAGCCAAAAGCTAAAATGCTGCTCATTCAGTTAAATTAAATTGAAACACAGGACAAGTTCTTTAATGCTATTCCTCATTTTTGATTCTAAATGAGTTGTAAGGATGATTCCTATTGATAGATCAGGGAATCACAATCCAGTTCCTATTATTATATGAAGTGTAATTTAGTAAGATTTCATAAAAAAATGTATTAACTTAAACCCTCTGTCTCTCTCTCGATCTCTCTTGCAGCTCCTGTTGAACTGAGATGAACCGAGTGAACTGGAGGGAAGGGGGGGCAGCGATAGCACTTGGCACGCTTGCCTGTTCCACTTCAGCTTGATCCATGTGTTGTAATGCCTGCAGTGTCCTGGTTTGGCCCTCCACCATCAAATGACCAACAGTGAAATAGGTATTAACAGCATGGCCTGTGGTTTTGCAGCCTCAATACAGGGAGGAAAAAAAAACACTTTAGTGAATAAAAAGGTCTTTGGATTCAAAGAAAACAAGTGGTAACTGTTATAGGAATGGATATCTGTGAGAAAAAATAATCACTGTCATTGCAGGTTTGTCAGGTTCTGGTAGCTGTCATTCCTTTCTCAATCACCTATTCAGCTATTTTTTGCCATCTAGTTTATTATCCATCTTCCAAAAAATTATAGACTTCTTTAGAATTAATGGAGCATCAGCATTTCTGTCCAAGACATATCAATCAGTCAGAATCAGCCTTGAATTGAAGGATTTGGCATTTCCACTGGAAAAAGACAGGAAGTGAAACATCACCTTCACTATAAACGCTAGACATGTTCATTTGAAGGTCCCATATTTTACACTTTTCCAGTGTTTTATCATATAAATAAATATATAAGTGAAGATATTTTTGTGGTTTAGGAACCAAAAACCATCTCAATGTAGTTATATATACATATATATAATATACATACATATACATATCCTCTCAGGCTTCTCTCTGGAGCTTTGGTAACAACAGGTTGGTGAGCCAATCAGAGGAGACGCTCTGGGTCTCTCTTCTTATTGGCTATATATATATATATATATATACACACACACACACACACCTCCGGTACATAAATGTGTGTATGTATAATACATATATATATATATATAGCCAATCAGCTAATGAGAAGAGGGGCCAGCCCCTGTATATGAATAAAAATGCAAAACATTTTTCAGCAGTAAAGCAAATATGTTTATTAAGCACTTTAATATACATCAGAAAATTCCACTTCATATAATACAGGAATTCTTTTTAACTGAAAGTTGAATGTACATGGGAAGCTATTTACAATCCAATCACTGACAGTCAAATCAAAGATGACAGACAAAACACAGTCAAGACAAACAAGATAACTGCTTAATAAGACTATACAGTATGTTTTCCAACACTGTTTCTAGACCCGATCCTGCCTTGAATCCTTCTATTGACCCTTCATGGCATACTTTTTGAGCTACTGTAGTACTGAAGAGCTGAGAGCTTTCACTAGGGCTTATAAGTGTTTGTGCATGCGATAGGTTTCTACCCCCCCCCCTCCCCCCTCCCCTCAAGTTCCCAGTTCTTGGCGAAAAATAGCTCACTGTTAACATTATGAAAAGCCTGCAAAAATATGACACAGCCCGTAAACGCTAACGCAGCTCCACATAGTCCATGAGAAACAGATGTTTCGGTTCCCTCCGCGTCACAGTCAAGCACCCCCCCCCCCTTCTCCTCCCTTTTCCCGCAGGGTTAAGTCCTGTTGAGCTGGTAGTCAGCTTCTCACAGGGGGGTGGGAGGGCGGAGGTGGGACAGAGTATGTTGTTTCAACTTTGGCTTTACAACTCTGCATTTCAAACAATATCACTGACACCGCTACAAGTCGTCTTAATGGCTGAACCCTCCTTTTTGAGCTGTTTTGTGTCATGCCCCAGAAAAAAAAAAAAAAAAATCCACCAGGAATTACTGAAAATTAACCACATGACAATAAGGAAACAAAGCTTGGATTTTGTTTCTTGCAGTGCAGTAGGTTATACATGTAACTCTGCGGACAAATGCATTTTATGTTTTTTTTGTTTTTTTTCTTAAATCACTGCTGTCACTTGAAATCGCTGCATTTTAGCACCAAACTTTTGTTGACGGTACACAATGGGTTATTTAAATATCTTTTTATGCACACAAAAACATAACACACGAACAACTCAAAAATCCCATAGGGACAAAATGAACAGTTTTTTGTTTTTTTTTTGTTTTTTTTAACATTTTCAATGCACCCTTCTCTTTCTTAGATATTTTTAATAATACACAAATGCACAAAGCCAAGAAATTGGGAGTCCAAAAATAACTGCAGGCAACTTCTGAACACAGCACCATGGTAGAGCGTAATGCAACACAAAAATGCAGCAAAAGTGGCTTTTTTCCAAAAAAATAAATATGCTCGTATATACTCATGAAGTTAAATTGCCATAGCTATTAACATATCACACACAACATAGGCTTAGCACACTGATCAAGGTTAACACAGAATATTTGGGGTCTCTAGAAAGGCAGACTATCAATGCGCTTAAGTTCATACCATGGCATCAGTTACTGTTATGTCCTCTGGTTTGTGACAATGTATTCAGTGTTACATTGCTGTCAGTGTGAAAAAATAAAAACAGACATAACAAACATATTATAAAATAATAGTAAAAAAAAAAAAAAAAAAAAAGCATTGGTATGTTTCTATCAAACAATTACGTTGATAAAACATGGATGGGATACATAGTGAATAGAACAAATGCATGTCTGTCATTTTACTCTTTTAAAAGTGCATACACTGTTTATTAAATAGCATTACATTAAATTAAAATGATAGTTTGCATGAATACATGAAGAAGGCTGTAACAGATGTAGGCACATCGAAGTATCAGTTCACATAAGCCTTAGGCAGCAAATCAACAATCTTCCCTAGGTATTATTATTTTGAGGTCTCCCACTGATGAACAAAAAAAAAGTTTTTTTTTTTTTATGCAGATGAGAACAGTTGCTTTGGCACATTCCCTCCAATGGTATGCATGACGAATGGCATTCAAGACATCTGAAACAGTACAGGAATAATCTGAGTTAATGTTTTGTTTGGGAGGGAAAAAGTCTGCTTTATCCAGATTGAGGCATTCTTCATGCAAGTCTGATTAAATCCAGCTAATGATGGCTCTGTTGAGTGCAAGTAACCAGTAGCAACTAAAGGTCTGTTATTAGTCTCTATATTAGCCACTGTGAATGAACAGACAAGCCAAAGTATTACCTACGTGCCGTCACCCTGACCTTAACATCAACTCTGAGACAAATGCTTGATGTAATTGAACAAGCACGAACAGGAGGATTATTTTTGAAAAGCAAGTCTTACCAGCTATAATGGAGTCTCCTTTTTGTAGTTAAACCCAGGGTCTGATCCTTCAATCTGCAGTTTCAGGGCTTGTTTAAGGCTTAGCTCGGTTTCCCCTATGGGATAGTTCTCTAGAACGTCCTGGTGGCCTCTGTTCTGCACAGTCCGAGGAACTGATACCCTACCCAGGAAAACCTGATTACCCTGTAGATGATAGTTGGGGTTGGTCATGATGCCGTTCCTCTTCTTCTCAGCACAGCTCTGCTGCTGGATAAAGAACTGGTCTTGGCCTTGTCCCCGTTCCTGCTGATTTGAGCCGCCGATCATGATCTTACAGTGGGGATCCTTCACTGAAATGTTCGCTACTGATTTGTTGAGGGCGATCCTCTTGTCAAACTGCGTCATCTCGTACTCCAAAACCTGACCTTGTGTTGAGCTGCTGTTCTTGCTTTTTTTCTTGTCTCCTTTACCGTTTGAGGTCCCATTTCCGGTCTTACTTCCCTTTGTTGACTTGAGACCTGGTTTTAACTGAGACCAGTCAAAGTCGTTGGATGGAGATGACGGCTGCTGACCGATGGACTTAGTTGTGGAGGAAGGGGACACGATAGACTGTCTGCTCCGGCTGCGAGGCAGTGAGTGTTGCTGGATTTGCTCTGTGAATGTCAGTCCGTGAAAACTGTCGATCGGCACAGTCTGTGCTGTGGCTGTAGACGATGTGGTTCTCAAGGAGGAGTTCTTTGAACTCTTGAGGGAGTTATTTGACAAGGAGGATTTCTGTCTATCTACAGTGGAGTCAGGAGATTCTGATGGCGAACTGAAAGCGTGGACAGGTCCGTTGGGTATGCCGCGTCCGGACGACTGCATATCTCCTGCGCCGGTGCTGCCAGAACTACTTGATTTAATAGTGAGGGACTGCATTTTACCAGTCACTGTCAGTGGTGTTTTTTCTTCCATGGTGTGTACTGGGGAGGGATTGCAGCCATTCAGAGTTGTGGCCCCATATTTTTCCAGAAGTTTTATGATCATCGAATGGCCACCTTTCGCTGCCACTCTCATTGCTGTGCGCCCAAACTGGTCAGCGTGGTTGGGGTCGGCGCCATTCTCAAGAAGTATTTGCACAACATCAATGTGACCCTCCTGCGCAGCTATCCCCAGTGCTGTCGCTCCCTGGTTGCAAGTATGATCCACATGTGTGCCATTCTCTATCAAAAACTGCACGACTTTTGTGTGGCCTTGCCACGCAGCAGACTGGAGGGCTGATCGCTTCTCATTGTCACAGGCGTTCACATCAGCGTGATAGTTAATCAGCAGCCTCACCATTTCAACATGCCCTTGCCAGCAGGACACGTGGAGGGCCGTTCTGCCCTCGGTGTCACAGGCTTCCACATTTGCTCCATTTTCAAGGAAATACTCTGTCATGGCCAGCTGGTTTTCAAGTGCCAATATGTAGAGTGTTGGGCGTCCATCTGCGTCTTTGTAATCTATATCAGCACCGTGGCTCAGCAGCAGTTCAACAATGTCCCTGTGGCCCTCTAGTGCAGCCACCCTGAGAGCATTCCTCCCATCGTATCCCCTCTGGTCAATGCATGACTTGTTTTCCAGAAGAATTTGCACACAGTCATAATGTCCCTCTTGTGCAGCTAATATCAGCGGTATTCTACCATCATTATCTACCTCTGTACAACGAGCACCTTGCTCAATTAGGGCGTCGCACACTTGGCGGTGGCCCTCAAACGAAGCCATGTGCAGCGGGGTCCAGCCTGCGTCGTCCCTGTGATTCTCATCCAGACCTCTGTCCAGCAGAGTTCTGACCACCTCCACGTTACCCTGAGCAGATGCAATGCTCAGCACAGTCCTTCCCTCGCTGTCGATGCTATCAACAGCGGCCCCCCAGAAAAGTAATGTGTTGACAACAGAGGCGTGGCCCATTGATGCAGCAGCGAGGAGAGGGGTGCGGCCGTTGTTGTCCGTGTGATCCACATCGGCTCCGCCTTCCAAAAGAAGATCAACTACATCAACGTGTCCTTCATAGCCAGCCACGAGGAGAGGGGTCATGCAGTCTTTGTCACAGTGGTCAACCTCTGCTCCCCTGTCGATCAGGAGGCTCACGACAGAGGCATGGCCTTTACTTGCGGGGACACAGAGAGCAGCGACTGAGAGGGCAGTCCTCCCGTCCACATCTTCATGATTCACTTCAGCCCCGTGGTCTAAGAGGTGCTCCACAATCTCTCTGTGCCCCATGTATGCTGCAGCAATGAGAGCCGTTCTTCCTTCATTGTCTGCTTTGTTGACCTCGGCCCCATGCTGGAGAAGGTTCAACACTATGTCTTCATGACCTCCCCAAGCCGCAGCTCTCAAAGCAGTTCTACCATCAGCATCGGCACAGTCCACTTTGGCACCAGCGTAGAGCAGAGCAGATACAACCTCTGAATGCCCACCCCAAGCTGCTGAGCGGAGGGCCGTCCACCCGTCATGGTCTGTGTGGTTTATGTTGGCCTCGCAGCCAATTAGACAGTTGACCACTTTGGTGTGGCCCTGCCTTGCAGCAAGAGTAAGTGCTGTTTGTCCGTGGTTGTCTTCTAGCTCCATGTTTGCCCCTCTGGATATGAGCAAATTGACCACATCGAGGTTTCCGCTGTATGCAGCGTTGGCCAGCAGAGTTCTTCCAGTGGAGTCACACTGGTTCACAGATGCCCCATTGTCAAGTAATGTCCGTATCGAGTCCTCTCTTTCCAGAGCCTGTTGTACAATACATGAGGCGTGATCATCCTCATTGTTTACATGAGCTCCAGCTTTGACCAGAAGTTGCAGGACCTCCTGCTCTCTGGGTATGGAAGTGGTCAGAGAGTCCTTAGCAGGAGTTCCATTCCAAACCATCCAAAGAGCCAGATTAAAGGGCTCAATCTGCAGATTGGAATTGACGAGGTGTAGTGCAAATTCCTGCACTTCGAGTGGTTTAAGCTGCTTTGCCCGGCAGGTGTAACTCATTGCCAACATTCTGTGTCCCTCTGCTGCATTGCACAAGTACTTCTGGGTGCAATGCTTAACATCCAGTAGCCACTCTGCAAAACTGTAGTGAAAAAGGATCTTAGTACTCCCAAGACCATCAACCAACAACTTGGAGAGAATGTCCATCTTTTTCTGAAACTCTTCCATAGTCAGTGTCATGTTTTTGGTCCAGACTGCATGGTACAGTTCTTTGACTGTGAGTGGCCTGCAAGTTGCCAGGATTACGTTGAGGATGGGTTGGACTTTGGCAAACTGTTTTCTGACAAATAGTCTCTGGCAGAGCCACAGGTAGAGGCCGTTGAGAGTGCCAGGGATGTCACGGATCTCGCGAAGCATGATGAAGTTCTCCACCACGCCGTCCAGAACTCGCTCCAGGTAGAGGAAGCAGCCGCTGCTCTTGATGTGGAGTTGGTTGAGCATCTCTGCCGTCTCCTTGGTCAGGTGCTGCCTCAGGGCCTCCTCCTGGTCCAGCCTGTGGAGGATGTACTGCTGCACATCCTTGACGATGTATGCCTTGCGCAGATCGTCGAGGCTGATTTTGCGGAATCCTGAAAGAGAGGAAACAGACATTGGATGAGTTTGATGACAGATGCTTAATGTGTGGTGGAAAAATACAAAAAAGAGAAAAAAATAACGTAAAAGGGCGCAACGGTGAAGAAATTGCAGCTGATGATTAGTGTTACTTTCCCCACAGTGCTCCTTGAGTCATTAGCTTAAGTCTGACCTTGAGATCATACCCAGTATTTATCCACTGATGTTGTACCTTTGGATAATTGGGTTAAGCCAACCTTTAATTTCCTAAGGCATAGGATAATTAACAGTAAAGCCATGTTGCTATAGAAAAAACCTTTCAGAGGAATTGAGAGCACAACCCCTCTGGCTAGTGGAAGCAGACATGATCAGCGGGAGTTCGCTATCAGTTTAGCCCATAAAGCACCAAAAACAAATTCATGCCAATTAGTGCTCTACATTATGTCTGGTGCAGAAGCAATTTCAGTTGCAATAATTTAGAGTGTGCCTGTGTGAGGATAAAAACAGCAATAATTTCACTATAAAAATTACTGAAATAATGAATATATTATATTAAAATATGCCTGTGCTGCAGCTTATCCATGTAACGCTACACCCCAAATGTAAATAATCAGTGAAAGTAAAAAAAAAAAAAAAAAGAAAAAAGAAAGTGCCAGTCTTCACAGAAAAACAAAACACAGATATAATGATCTGCAAAATGTGACACCCAGATAATAAAAATATAATTCCTTTCAACAATGAAGCCCACATGACTGGTCATTCAACCCATCCACTGACTGTAGAGGTTATTAGTGCTTAATCAACAGGAGCAAATCTGCAGTAGGGGCTGAAGATGTACAATAATCAAAATGGGGGAGAGCAAGGGAGACATTATTCCCATGCCTGTAGCACATCCAGTGCCTCTCTTATTATTGTGCTACATGCTCCCAGCACAGACCTTTAGAAATCCTTCTGAAAAAAAGGAAATTATCACAGTGGGTCTTAATGAATGATCTTTAATAGGAGTTCCTCCCTGAGACATGAAAAAATAGCTCCATAATGGCCTTTGCTAATGGGCATAAAGTGAACTTTCCTTCATGTTAAAACAATCTGTTCATGGTCTGTGAAGCCTGCAACCCGAGGGCAAGGAGAGCATTTTTGCATACTTTTATTTACAGTTCCCATGGTTCTCGGGGGTTACTCGGACAGGAAAAAAAATGTCCACAGATGCTCTGTGTTCCCTCTTTATCTGTTTGTTTCTCTCCTACTCTGTGTGTTCACATATACATGTACAGTATTTTAACACAGCAAAAATCTCAAAGCCGCTCTCATTGACATGTTTTTCTGTTTCTGTTGTCAGACAACGGAACAAGCATGAAATGTTAACCGGCAGTCATTTCCAAGCTGCTGCTCTGCTGCTGCTTAAAATCCTGATTTCATAAGCGTGACCTCTGACGAAATCTCCAAACACACAAGTTTAAGACAAGACAAGAAAGGCTGTACTGTAATTTCAGCTATATTTACTTGTACAGTGATCGCTCAGAGAGAAAGTTAGAAGGGACAGAATATCTTTCTTAGCCTCTGTCTGGGTAACAAACTGCTGCTCCACCTCTCTGCCTCTCACTGAACAGAGCAGTCACAGAGAGAGGGCAGAGCTGGCGACTCTCTTCTATGGAAAGTAGCTAAGGTTTGTTCAAAAAGTCGCTAGATTTGTACTTTTTTAAAGAACAGTCTGTAAATCGTAAATAGGTGACAACACCTGCACCTGAATAGCGCCAGTTCACTTTTTTAAGAGCAACACCCAATGAGGAATCTCCAAGACTCGGTTGGCCGACCAACTGTGTAACTTCAACACAGTCTCATGGCATTTAGCTGATCAATGGTGTAACTTGATCAGTCAGTCAGTCAGTCAGTCAGCGACTGTCATGTTTACAGGGCCGGCCCTGATGTTACGGTCCCGCCATAAGTAATCAAGGTTTTAGTTTTAGGCTTCCTGGTACTGCCTGAACATTTTATGTACTCGCAGGAAAGAACTCTGAAAGCTTTTGCTGAAAAGAAATTCCGCACCAACACTTTCATCCTCACCAGCGAAATGTGATTGCTTTGATTATATAACACAACTTTTCCCTGTACACAATATGAATCAGACTCTGTCACCGAGCCCGAGGCGGTGCTCTGTTCATCTGAGTGTGATTGTGTGGGTAGAAAAGGCTGTGAGAACTTATTCCACACTCTCCCTGCGGTAACCACACCTGGAAGCCAGATAACAAACCTGATGAGTTTAACGAGAGTTCCCAAGCAGGTACTGACAGTTTGGCCAGCGGATCCTGGTAAACAGAGGAGCGATGGGTTTTCTTTATCACCTGCTTCTGAGTTTGTTTAAGATAAGCTTACTCCCACTAACAGTGCCTCACAATAATCTCCTTTCACTTTGTCCTTGAGGCCTTCATTATATTTCAACCTGTGATATGACTGTTTAAATGTAAGCATTCAAACTTGAGCTCATGACTACATTTAACTGTCTCCTTTGACAGGAAGAGAGAATCAGAGAAAATACTTTTTGGATTCATTCTAATAAAACACTCTTTGGTTGGACTTCGTGATAGGTACCAATTACCTATCATAAAATATTTTATGATGGAGCCCCAGAGAAGTAGGGGGTAAATTTTTGGGTTTAAGGGCTTTGTTGTAATAGGGATCATATGGACAGACAATCTAAACCAGACCAACCTGAGATAAATGTAAAAACAATAATAAAAAAATAAAAAATCCACATTTTGTTTATTCTGAATATTCATGTCTAAAGTTTAATGTTTACCAAAAGAGCAGCTGTGCAAACACTTTAAATTAATAAAGCTACTTAGAGTATGACTCTCCAGCATTATACAATATAATAGCCCAATAATTACAGAAACTCACTGACCCTAACCCACTTTCAGTCTTTCATTGTTTTCAGCGGCTGTTTGCATTTTCCACCCTCTACTCCCCCACCCCCCTGCACCAGCTCCCACCTCCTCCCTGCACCAGCTCCCACCCCAGTCCTAGAGGATACACTGACATTCCAGGAGCCAGATTCATGGTGAGCATGCAGAGTAACTATAGGTAAAGTAAAAACACTCAAGCCCTTCTACCTTTAAGGACTAAAAACCATTAAAGACTGTGTATATTTCAAACCTCTGTTTCTAACTTTTAATTCATTTTGACAGGAGAGCTGTAATGGGTTATCATGAGTGTGGGGGATGGTTACCTTCAGGTTTATGTCCAAAAAGGTACAGAAACACTTGAAGGTACTGCATGATCCTTATGTGCATTCCTGTTCTCTGTGTACTTGCTCCTCTCCTCCTCTGGCTCAGACTTAAAAGCATTAAAGATCGAATTTCAGCCTATTGTGCTATCATCACTCATTTCTCCAGTCGTATGTTTCATGTTTCTCCAGCTCTTGGTGCTTTTTTGTTTAGCTTGAAGGCCTAACTAGCTGTGCACATGCTTCTTTCCCCTTTTATTTGTATTTTTGAACTCTGTATTTCAGGCTAACGCACAATTATAAGTGCATCAGTCAACAAAAGGAAATAGTATCAAATTTTTGATCATACTTTTATGTTTTAAAGACAGACATCTGAGGCCTGGTGTGACGCTTTGCCTATGTATGTAACTTTCTGATGCTCTGACGTCATTGACTGGGTCCTCCTACTCCTTCTGGACCCGATCCTTCTTTGGACATTCTGGGTTTGTTCCAGCTGGGACAGGAAACCCACAAGCTGAGAAGGGGGAAGAGGCCATTAAAGGGGAAAAACAAGGACTGAAAAAAAAGGGACCAAAAAGAAAGAAAAAAAAAAAACATTTTTTCACTTAGCCAGTGACTTCAGAAAAGTGTGACATTTAATATTCAGTCTTGATGTTGATGTTCAGATTTGCTGTATTCACTGGGGGGGTGGGGGCTAAGAAAAACATTGAGTGTGCATTACAGCCTGATTCTAGGAGATGCTACTCTATCATGGATATTTTCTCATGGGGCACAAAAGAAAAATGCTGCTCTGCTGTAGTTTATGATAAACAGCTTCTCCTACATTCCACGGTCGCTGACACACCAATTATGAAGATACAGTGACTGGGAAAAGCTGGAGGAGGGAGGGAGGAAGGGAAGGAGGAGGAGGGGACAGAGATTTGACTGCAGCCTCCATAAAATAAAGCAAAAAAAAAAAAAAATGCTTCCTTAAAATCTATTTCTATGTGCAACAAATAAAAGAATCGAACAAGCAAGAGCCTCCAGTCAGAATCTTTTCTTTCAGTTACTGCATGGTGGTTGCAAGATGACCTACAGTTTCCACTTCATCAGCATACAGACATCACTTTATAAGGCTTGGATGTCAACTGTGAAGTCATGCCCTACTCCTGCAGATAAAAACATTAAAAACAACCACAGGGGGAAAGTCATCCAACCTGTATTTGATGACTGTGGTGTAAGAGGAACTACTATTAAGTACTACAGAAGAATGCAAGAATGCTCATTGGCTATAAATGTTCAAATGCTTTCCAAGAACAATTTTCTTTCTTTCCAAAAAGCCAGCAGTCATGATGAGGCCTGGATTTTTGCACCGTTAGAAGAGGGCTACACAAACTCTAGCTGTGTGTTGTGTGTGTGTGTGTGTGTGTTCAGGCTATTTATATGTGTGTGTGTGAGAGGATGGTTCAGAGTCTGAACAAAGGCGACTGCTAAACAAGCAACAAATGACACATTCATCAGGGTGAGGGATGCAGCTCCCGAGTACAGGCCTCTGAGCCAGCTGCTGCTCGTTACAGAACTGGATACCAGCCACGACAGACAGAGCCCCGCGCACAAAAGAGGGACTGTTTGCCTTCTAGATTAATTTTTCAGATGACAAACGAGGCGGCGTGCTTGTGCGCATCGAGAAAACTAGAGGTCCGAGCTCATCAACCCGGGATTTTCGGAGTGGCAGCTCCCGAGATTTGGCACGTTCTGCGCGAGAGACACCATCTTAAGTCACCGGATCCATAAAGAAAACAGAAACCCAAGCCTCGCTGCCCCTTCTCCTCGGGCTCTCCAGTAAACCCGCGCTCGACAAACGTCTGTTCGACAGCTGCAGAGTTTCCCCGGCTCCAAAAAAACACGAGCGCGCCAACCTCCTAAACACAAGTATGTGGATGAGAGTCAGCTCCAACGGTCTGCAAACAACGGTCCTTTGAAAAGTGCGCTGCCATTTAAGCTTTGAAAAATAGCTGTTGAGCACCTCGTTTGATTGTGTTCACTCTCTAATTTCTACTCTAACAGACGAATAAAGATAACACTTTCTATTTTATCTGGGATAAATGTGGCTTTTTCACAAGTGAGAGAAGACAAAGCAAAGTGCTGAGAAGCTTTGATAAGGCCCTAATTCAACTGTGCAAAGATAACTGTTACAGGCAGGAGAAAATCATTTTAGATTAGTGGCTGCATTTTATGTGCGCTGTATATTTCCCGACGTACTGAACGACCACCAGGCGAGACGCTGAAATGATTACACTTTAACAATTAATTTATGTAATGCTAGAGGCAGAGCACATGAAAACACTCCTGCCCAAACACGCCTCTTGCCGACGTTCAAACGGGATGTGAAAGGGTTTTCCAGTCAAACCTGTTGTGGTGCAACTGAACAGGGCTGATGATGATGTGGTGGTGGTAGTGGTGGGGGGAGGGTGGGGCAAACAGGAATACACTTAACACATGCAGCATGGCTGGGTTTGAGAGGTGCATAGCTACGTATCCAACCACCTGCATGAAGGAAAAACACATCCATCATATGATAAACTTCGCAGCACACTGCAGGAAAAAAAAAAGAAAAAGCGACCGTACTTTATGCCTTTGAATGACAGAAGCTCATTAAGATGGTTACAAGAGACTGAGTCATAAGACAGTGCACCTGGTCACTCACATGTGCCTCCTCTCACTCAATCCCATAATGGATATCCACTCTAGTTGTCACTATATATCACAAGAGCTTCTTGCAGCTGCACAGATGTCTGGAAATTTTATCCAAGTGAAAAAAATAAATCCAATAGAGAACAGATTGTTAGGACAGGAACACACAGATCAAACAGGACCAACAGAATATAAACACTATTAACTTAACATACTGTGCATTTTCCAATTTCTAGCAATGGAGGGAAAAAGTAGGGCCAATAATCCCTCTTTTCATATCGCATAATCCTTTTCATTTTTTGCCCTTAAGTTTAAAAAGCTAAATAGCTAAGTAGGTTTTATGATCTTAAATACAATAAAACCAATTCCAAACCAACTGTCATTAAAAAGAAAAGCCTTCTTTGTCAGTTTCTTTCTGGAGATACAAAACTTTAGGTCTTCATGGTGGCAGTAAGCCGTTCCCTGCCCCACTCAGGATCGAATTCCCTCAATTCCTGCCCATGTTTTTGTTCATCATTACATCGGCTGACCTCCCTGTGACCTCATTTAGCCCCGCCGCCACATGTTTTCCATTCACCTGCACAAGAGACTACTCTGCCTAGCATGTCAGTCATGTTTTATTAGCCATCCAGTCAAACAAGCCATTATCTGCCATCACCACGCAGCGCCAGGAAAAGCCTGGAACAAATTTTGGAAACGTTTCACAGGGAAATGTCCGGACAACAGATTCAGCAGAAGGAAAGTTGTGGTAGCTTGCTGTGAAATCTTGCAAAAGGTACTTGCAAAGTCATCCTTGGCATGCAGGTCAAGAGGGAGTGTGGTATTAAAAAGAAAAAAAAAACCCTGTCTTTATTTTGGAGGCATTTCCCCCCTGCAGCAAAACCAGCCAGAAAACTGCCAAGAATTCCACTGCATTTATTCCAACTAAAGTTAAATTAAAACTTAATTAAAACGCCCTTCAATTAAAGGAAAAATCTGACAAGTCGTGCTCTGTGCTACAGCCTTGAAAAAAAAAAAAAAAATCTCAAGTCTATAAAAATTTGGCAGGGGCATGCCACATACCAAAGGGGCATCACCTCAGGAGGAAAGAGGCCAGCCGGGGTTCGTCGGCCATGTTCAGAATCGTGTTACTGCAGTGCAGCACCCAAGGTGTTATAGATACAGACACGGTAGACCTGTAATTTGCCCGGCTGTCAGACTTGCGTGGTGGTAAATTACAGTATTCAGCGAGGATTATGGTCTTCAGCTCATCCAAAGTGAGGCTCAACATGCAGCCTCGCAGACGACAACTCATACATGAATATGGACATAAATCAGCTTGTCTGTGTAAGCCAATTTCAAGAAAAAAAAAAAAAGGGGAGGGGGGGGGGTAAGCTCATTAAAGATGTCGTCCTTGCTCTTGTTAGCCAGGAATCGAGGCCTAGAGACGATCAATACCGAAAACTCTAAGAGGAGAGAACAGAGAGGGGCTTTTATTAGGTTTTGCTTGCAGGAGGTATTTGTCAAATGTTCTGTTTGGTTTAGTGTGGTGCAATTTCAGCTCTCTGGAGAAAGCCGCAGCGTGGCCAAAATCTATTGGAATTGGTTTTTAAAGTTCTTTAAACTATTTAATAAAGGCTTTTTAATTTTCTGCTTAAAAGACTCCTTCTCCTTTCAGCACTAAAATTGCCCTCCGCATCTAATCTGTCTTAAAACTTCCAATTTTATTTCACAGTTGAGTTTCTGATTCATCTGTTGCGTTCATGACAACACAATCATCTAAACTGATGCCGCAAAATGTCATTTAGCGAGGGGTCCGTAAGCAGAGCCGATCTTCGCCTCTCTTCAGGGAGCATTCCACAGCGCAGAAGAAATAAACCGTCCTCGCTGCTTTACGACTGTGTTTGTGTTGTCAGTCGGCCAGGAGATCTCGCGGCCTCTCCAGTGAGGTCTTACATTTAAAAGTATACGCAAAAAAAAAAAAGCAGCACATCCACGGAGATGTTAAGAGTTTTGATGACCTTTCCTCTTTTTTTTTTTTGCTGAGGGGGTGGCCTTGCCCTGTGTCACATTCAAACGTATGCCTCTGGACAAAGGGCTGCTCAGAGAGGTGGAAGAGGCCGCACACTTTTTTAAAACAGGGCTGCTCTTTTCATTTGTGACCACTGGTGGTAAATCAGTTCTGTCTCCCGGCGGGGCGGGTGAAGAAAGCTCCATTCACGGCGGGCAGAGTGGAAGTGGGAAGATGCGGTTTGGGGTCCTCGCGAGGGTGGACTGCCCCCCCCCCACCCCAATGAGAAGCAAATACAGGAAACAAAAACCCAGACCCACCCCTGAGTCACAAAGTGTACATTTTAATATACAGCAGTTTATGATGATTATCTACGTACTGTGGGATATGCAAGTAGACCAACTCAAGAGAATGAGCAAATGTGTCATCTAAGGAAGGAAATGAGTAAAACCCCCCCATCAAAATGCCTCACAGGATGAGTGTCCTCAAAGTGGCCACACGCTCCTGAAACATTCCTCAGCCCGAGCCAGGAATATAACCGTCTTAATTACAGCTGTGATTCATAACTAAGAGGGGCTTTTGTGTGTGTGTGTGTGTGTGTGTGTGTGTGTGTGTGTGGGTATTTTTGTGTGGCTGTTCTCCAAGTTTTTTGGCTGTTACAAATCCTCAACTCCCGCCAAGTGCCCCTTGTTGCCCAACTGGAAGAACTAAGGAGTAAAAATTGGGGAAAGAATGAAAATAATAATGTATTTTATGATAGTGGAAATCAATCTGATTGAAGTTGCTGTAACACTGCAGAGCAGGAATGTGGTTGTTTGAGGGGAGCTATTATACTTCACGGCTCCAGTAGCACACTGATACTATATTATTATAACTACTGGCACTGCAGTTCCCAAATCCAGGCCTTCTCCATCCTTCCTCATCCCTCGCTCATGTTGGCTTTTCTCTCAAAATCCTAAGTGCAGCTTGCACGAGGTTTTGTTTTGTGTTTCCTCTAAACTGGTCTGTATCATTGTCATTCTACCTCCTCCTCCTGTTTTCGCGGATTAGCCACGAGATGCTTCCACACAGGATTCAAGATGCAAGACTCTCCTCACTCAGATTATCTCAGATCTTAACAGGATTTTTTTTTTTTTGTCTCCATATATGCCTGTGTTCTGATAGCTGGCTGTATTTGGATCCAGTAAAATAGGCTTGATAAGATAAAGAATCTTATCTTTTTTCTTTTGACATTGTTATTCAGCTAACTACATGCTCTACATTTCTGTTCCTTGAATGTTTATTAAATCTTCGTTTTATTTCTTTAAGCAATATCTTTTAGAGAAATATGCTTATTTACTTTCTTGCAGGGAGGGAGATGAGAAGATCACTATCTACAGAAAGTTAAACTACTAAATTAAACTTTAAATATCAAGTTATTAAAGGTCCCATATAGTACAAAGGTGGGTGTCCATGTCCTTTTTGATTATAAAGCAGGTCTAGGTTTAATATTGATACTGTGAGCCTTAAAATGAGCCATCAGGACTTCTGTAACTTTATGATGTCACAACAAAGCAGTCACTGCTCTCAGCCATGCTGCAGGCCCCGCCCACCTGGACCCAACATCCAGCCTTGCAGGATTTGGTTTCTCTGATTGTTTACCTGAACCAAACAGAAGAGTGGCTCAGAGCCTCTCTTCTGATTGGTTCACAGGCCTGTTGTTACTAGAGCTCCAGAGAGAGGGATATGTACAACTACACTGAGATGGTTTTTGGTTCTTAAAACCACAAATATATCTTCTTATGGATCAACACTTCAAATAAAACACCGGAAAAATGTAAAATATGGGACCTTAAATAACTTTTGTTGCTTATAATTGCTGACACTGGATCAGTGAGATGTTCAAAATCAGTCAGTTTTCATAGATTTGGTGATAAATTCAGATTAGGTAAAAATACTATCAAGCCCAAACCCCCTCCTTTCTTCACAGTGAGGTGGTCAGGGCTCTGTAGCTGCGACCTGACATGACTTATTGGCTGCATGTCACAAACTGTGTCAAACCAGGAAAGCAGAGTCTTCTACTTCTGTTCTTATTCTAAGCTGTTATTGATTTAAGCCTCAGTCAACGTTGAGGTTAAATGGAATCAGACTCAGCCAGGAACAGACAGGATACTTTTTCTGACAGTAAATACCAATATCAAATTAATACCAGTCATGTGTGGACTTGCTGAGCAGCCTGGTGGTTCAACCTTCCCACCACATCACGTGTTTACTGTGCTTTAATAAGACTAATTTCCAACCCCTCCCTTATCAAAAATAAAATATTTATCAGCATGTTCTCATAAGATATTCTCAGGGATTTTTTAGGACATACTCTCAGCGCTCCCCGCTAACCCTACCAGGGCGCCAACACATACTTGCTGCTTGAGAAACAGCGACTTTGACAAGCATGCACCATAAACAATATTGGGCAGATGGTAGCCATTACAGTTCAGTGATGCCTCCACACGATAAAAAGATCACACACTAGGCTGGGTCAAAATCTGTGAAGGGGATTATGATTGAAATGAGGCTGTAATTATTTTAATGCAACCCTTAGCGAAGTGAAAATGCTAAAAAACTAAAAAGTAGAGACTTCAAAAACTCCACAATAAATACAATTTCTGCTTTATAATTCATTGCATAAGTCTAATTTGGAATTCCAGAAGTTATAGGAGGCATTGCTAAGCCGGCACAATATAAATTCTGTCCAATTTTGACAAATTGTCACCTTTATCAGTCGTGTGCATGTATGAAAATGATGAGAGATTGAGGTATGTTGAAAAAAAAAAAAAAAAATGTCTGAGAGGCTGTTTCTATTTAAATGCCCAACCCCACTGTCTCCCACCTCCACCCCGCCCTCTCTTTCCCTTTTCCCTTGCTTTCCCTTCTGCCGGAGGCCTTGTTAAATTGGCACAGATTCTACCCGGCTCCAAACCAAAATCGCTGCCTAAGTGTTTCCACTCCGCTACCCCTATCATGGTCTTACAGTAGCACGGCGCAACGGAGGGGGGTAAGCACAGAAAAAGCAAGCTTCTCTCCATAGGTCGCCTGTCACATGGGACATAAAGAAGCAGAGCTAACAGATTGAGCATATTTCAGTTTTCATTATGATTCTGGGCTTATTTACATCTAAAGACTGAAGTTTTAGTCCCTTTCAAAAGGTAACACATGAAGACTTGAGGTATAATCAAAACTAAGTGATCATATAATGTAAGTCGGCCTGCTACAAAATTCTTGCACTCCTGCTCCCGGACAGAACAGTCTTTGTTTGTGGGGCATTAGCCGAGCGGATGCGAGCGGGGCATTCTGCCGCAGAAGTCAGAATGCCTCCTTCTTCCTGCTCGGTCTCAGAGGTGTTGAAAACTTCCCAAAGCACATTCCACTCTGAGACGGACACAGGGAATAACAGTTGAGCAAGGGGAAGAGCCGTTTCAAAATTCTTTCAGTAATCTTAAAAGCATCACGGCTGACTTCTGGCCCCCCGGCAACTTATGCTGCAGAATGACCTTGTGGTTAAAGGTCATTACACAAACTTTATCGACACTATATTCACACAACCACAAAGTTCCCATCGCCGCAGACCAGAGTATACTGGGAAACCCACACAACCTCCACCCCGGACGAAAAAGGCCGCTCATATAAAATAGGAGTTGGCTTCGCACAGAGCATGAAAGTGGAGGCTTTTGGCAGGTCACTGCCATCTCTGACTTGTAAACAATATGGAGGGTATTTTTAGGGGACACTTGGCCTCAATTTGATACTCTGAAGTCCTTTGGTCTATTTTCGGTCCTGCGCTGCATGAATAAGGAGCATTCAGACTGCTTCATAATAAGGCGCGCAAGTTAATGGAGGACACGGTAAGTGGGTGAGTGTGTTTGTGTGCGAGTCTACATCCATGTTATGTGTGAGGAAAAAGAAAAAGCCAGTCTTGCGGAAGAATTTCCAGTGTTGAACTAAAAGCGGAAGACTGAATCTAGACAAAACAAAGATGCTGCTAAAAGCATCAGAGAGGAGGAAGGCCAAGGCTCATTGTGGGTCTGCAGGAACATCTCAATGCACAAACTCAATAGGATCCAATGAAAAGCTGCAGATTTTAATCTAGAACAGCATTTTCTTCCCAAAAAAAGGAAAAACATATGTCCTTCACTTCTTTAAAATGGGGTCATCAAATCTGATGTGTGAGTTTGGTTCTGTTCCTCCGCTCAAAAGGAGATTTGTTTTTTTGAAAAGCAATCGCTTGGCAGTTGGAATACGAACCTGACAAAAGCTTGGCCGTCATCAAAGAGGCAGCAATGAGATCCGGTCCAAAAAAAAAAAAAAAAAAGGAAAGAAAGAAAGAAACTAAAAGAAGATAACTGATGTTTATCAGATTGTTCCAAGATGAAATTCCCTTCAAATCATATCAAAAACAAAAAGAGCAGACAGCTCATCAGCTACAAGCATAAGTGAAGAAAAAGAAAATAGGCAATCACAGAACTCCCTGAGATTCTCTGAAGTAAGTTACAGATAAAAACTTCCCCATTAGCATTTACATCTGTGGCATATACGGCTATATATTCCCCTGCTGACTGCACTGTCAACTTTATATGCACTCCAGATAAAATCGGACGATTTAAAACTGTGGTTGAGGCCAGACACAGCAGACAGCACACACATACTCAAACACACACACACACACACACACACACCCAGGATAAACCAGAAAATACGATTGAATGCAAATTGCTGCTGAAAAGAAATCAAATATAAAAGTTCTTCTTGTCTGTGGGCTCAAACTTTTTTGAGGGGAAAATGCTGTGAGGGTTGCTTTATACTACACTCTGATACCGATCCAGAATCTAATCAAGCACGGGCACCTACGTCGACGCTTTGATGTTAAGAGGAAAGTGTGGGTGGGTGTGTCTTTGCAATTATGAAATGGGCAGCTTGCATCACAGTTGTTTTTTTTTTTTCCTGAATTAGATGCACGACTCCCACAAAAGACTCAAAGGGAGTACTCGTGTCCTAAAATTAAACTTCCCCTCCCTCCAACTCCTCGCTGCCACTGTCAACACTAATCAGATCTACACTTCCACCAGTCTGACACCTACACTTTCACTTAATCCCAAACGCTGAGCCACACAATCATTTACTTTACTTGCAAAACTACATAGCGGAGTCGAGGTGTGAACACGTGACAGTCTAATGAGACAGGTGCTCCGACGATGGTGACACTGAACCGCTCCGCAAAAATTACACACAGCTGACAAACATAAAACAGGGCGCGAGTCCGAACGCCCTGCTGGTCGCACATGGGTCGCTGCGCCCAAATGGACCAACATGGTTTGAACCAACTGTGACCGATGATTATCGATTGATACGGCAGTTTTTTTCTTGATTAATTGTTTTTCTCCAACCAACAGTACAAAGCATATTCAGCTCACAATGACGGGAATCAATCAAATCAGCAAATCTTCACATTGAAGAAGCTGGAACCGGAGAATGTTTAATGTATTCGAGTCACCTGCAAAACTGTAAACTGCAGTTTTACACAGGAACTCAGCTGCTATTACGGGCATATACATTATCTGTATTGTTTGAATTTAAAACTGGCCAGCTAGTCTACAGCATGCCCACACATCTTGCCGTCCGACTTCTAGCTTACCTGCAAAAACGTGGCTGCAGTCTACTGAGCACATGCCAGATTGTGAAATATACTGCCCACTAAAAGCCAAATGCTTTATTATGTTAGCATCTGAATGCCTCATTTGTGGATATTTTGTCTTTACATCATCTTAAAATGTTCCTCCTGACCACAATACACTCCCTGACAGAGACAAATGGAAACAAGATCATACAGGTTCCTGATTACCAGCCTATTGTGCTGCTACACACAACACAGCAGCTCCTCCACTTCTACAAAATGTTCATCATACAAACATGAGCAACACCAGCGAGAAGAAAACATAAAGATCAAGACGAGATTTAAAGCCTTATTCTGTCTCTTTGCATTCCGTCGCTCACATTCTCAGTGCCTGCTTTTATTTGTTCAATATCAATGATGTACAAAATGACAAATTATAGTTATCTGAACTACATCTATATGGGCTGTGCACTGCCATTTGTGCAGCCAACAAAGGAAGAAACCATGTAGCTCATTCAGCTTTGAACCTGGCTTCATGCATCCTCCTGAGTGGGGAGCAGCACAGGAACGGCCGCTTAGACTGCTGGGATATTACGTAACGGTTTGAGAGGCAAGCCGAGGGCACGAGAAGCTCCCACATTCAGCGGTTTTGGAAAGGTAGAGGGGGATATGCAGCAGTGCGAGCTTGCGGAGGAGACTTCCTCCCACACAGTCAGGTTCTTGATGAATGTTATTCCAGCTCATCACCACAGAGTAGGCTGCTGGGCTGACAAGGAGATAATAGCAGCTGGTACGGTACAGTGTCATAGGACGTCAAGGAAGTGCTGCAACTCTTTAAAAGAGTTCTGCGACGGTGACCCTAATCTTCTTGGACATGTCGCGATGTTGGCAAGCCTTTTGCGTCCGTGCTGTCTGAACAGCAGTGACAGAAAAAGGAAGCACAACGCAGGTTTTGTTTTGTAACCGCGTTTTCAGGTGAAATGTATCATAATAAGACTGAAAAATAGTTGCTAGAAGGACGAAGCTGTGCTGACAAGTTCAAATATTGTCTCATTTATCAAACTGTCTCTTTACATCAGCTCAGTTCAGTTGTGATTAAGGTATCACAATTATTTTGACAATGATGTATGGATTTTGAAAATGCTACATACAACACTTTGAGTCTTTTTTTGTTGGGGGATGGGGGGATGGGATTACTTCACTTTTAAATTCAAACTTCGGCTTGAAATTTCTTCACTTACAGAATAGGGGCGGGGGAAAAGCTGCGATATTTACCTGTGAAGAGTTTGGTGATGGCCTTGTTCTGTCGTCGTGCGGAGCAGATGAGCAGGAGCCACGGAGGCAGGAACTCGTGATGACTGGCCAGGAGCTCGGCGATGGTCCTGGGGGAGCCGGGGGACGACCTCTGCTCCCCCTCGCCCAACAGACAGCCCTCGTCGATAGAGTCCACAAGCAGGAAGAGAGACTGCTGAGGAGGCTTCACGCTCAGGAGAGGCAAGAGGACACATCTGAGGAAAGAAAGACGAGGAGGATTTTTTTTTTTTTGTTTTCATCTCAATGATTGTGCCTGACAAACGGGATGAATAATCAGTTTGTGGTTTTTGTGATGCATTTTAAACTAGCAAAAAGTTATTTTCTTTTAGGGCTGCAACACCAATATTTTTCAAATCAATTATTCTATCTGTATATTTACAATTAACTGACGAATTGTTTTCCATCATGTCAGAAAATGGAGAAAAGTGTCTGACATAATTTCCAACAGCTCGAGGTGACATCTTTAAATGACTTGTTTTGGTCTACAAAGATATAAAACTAACAACAGCAGAATCCCCAAAGCAGATCAGACAGGTATTTCATTGATTGACAACTGCAATGATTAATTTATTAATCTTCTGTTGCTCAACTTATCAGTTAATTAACTAATCATTTCAGCAGTTTTGGCATCATTACAAATCAGCAAACTAGCTGTCACTTGCTACTTTGCAATTTATGCTCGTTAGCTAACTATTGTAACAAGGGAGTAATGCTAGCATGGTTCAGGTTACAAGCTATCCTCACTTTATTTCTTTTGTAAATCACTTCTTAAATTTGTTAAGAAAGTGCTATATAAATCAAGTGTATTGTTATTATCATGATTATTATAATTATTATTATTATAATGCTAAATTTCATTATATCTTTAGTCTTACATATTAGTTGGTGTGACAAACTTTTGTGAGCCGTTACTGGTTTATGGCCAAATTAAACCAAAACAGATTTTTTTTCTGACTCCTACACACCTCTAATACTATAACATTAATAAAAAATATCTCCATTGTGTTTGGTATAAAATAATAACAATGCTTCCATTGTTATCCTCCTCTGCATGGCACAAGCTTTACTCCAGGATATATTTGTTCCTACCAGTTTGCAGCAGTGCCACAACAACGACACACACTTATGGCGAACAAGAGAGTGATTTTCTTGAGGCGTATCAATCTCAGTTCATCAGTCTCAATTGGGAGAGAGTGTAGGCGTTTAAATATGTCTCCATCCAACCCAAATTGCAACCATTAACAGGCCCACTGCAGATCATTTGAGCTCACACAAACATCCAGAGCAGATACAGTCATTTATAATTCAGTGGGCCTTTTTTGCTCAACAAAAAACTTTGCCCGACAGCTAAATGCTCAGCCTTGAGATGATTTTAAAGATGTGAAGAAAAGTTTATTTAGCAACTATCATGATGGCTAAACATGCAAGATTTTAATCCAAGTCAAACCTAAACAAATCTCCCTGCAACATTAATATTGATGTTTGAATATGAACAGCCATTAAATTCAGCCCTGTGGCACGTTTTAAATGCTACATTAACCTCCTATCAATGCAAAACTGTAAGCAACACATAGAATCTACTTGCTCCAGAGCTAATGTGTAACTTCACACATAAACACTCACTGAAGCGAGATGGTTAACAAATGCATATTTTGTTCTATGATATGATGTTTGTGCTGGCAAGACTTCTGTTCCACTGTGACTGCCACCAACGGTTTGAAGCCAGTCATAAGACGCATGTTTGGGAGAATGTCATTTCCCAGGACTCAGAAAATTACTTCCAGCTCAGCTGGCTGCGATAAAGGATCTGAGGACTTCATATTAGTGACATTTTAATCTGGGTCTAGGTTAATTAAACATTTAAAGAGGGTTGAACAAATCAATTAATCGACATGTAAACTTGACTCAAGAGTAGAGACGGCCTCGGGGGCATCTGAGGCTTTTCACGGGGAGCTGTCGCGCAGATAAAATCGGTCACCTTCCAGATGATGGGACCATCTCTTTAACTACCAGTCTTCCTTAATGGAACTGACATTGCTTGTAAGCTTTGTCATAAAACACTAAAATACTGTTTTAATGAGACTTCCTCAGGATGCTCAACAGCCTGTCACTAACCCTGCGGCTCCAAAGCCGTTCCCTTTTTAAGCATCTACCACTTTAGGCTTACATCTTACCCCTAGTTCATTATCCTTAAGCACATGGAAGCAGAAATGGCTGGGGTGAAGGCCTGCGTGCTTTCAGTCCAAAGTACACACACAGGAGGCCATTTTTTTCCAGTGACTTCCCCTTGGTTACTGAAGAGAAGTGCCAGTGTTTGACTGAATTTCCAATATATTGGAATGCATTTGCAAATGTCTTGCAGTGGAACTACGCTGTATTGGAAAGGTTTGTGCTGATGATCTACACTAGGGCTGCACAACGTTTCATTACAGCATCATTGCAAGTGTAAACATGCACAATAGTCACATGTCGGATGTACAGAGTAAGGCGCAGATTTACTCACTGGTTGAAAATTCCTGTATTTATTCATATCACAATGTCAGTTCTTTCTAATATCGTGCAGCATTAGTCTACATCGTGCTACAGGTCTGTTTGCAAGTGTACAGCTGACTTTCAGGTGTTTTGAAATTCTATTATACCATGATGATTGGTATGATATGATATACGATATCATACCAAGAGACAGCACTACTTCTTAGACATTTCCTAAAGGGTTACCATTCTGAGGTAAGATGTCATTAATTTGACAAACATCCCAAAACGCTGTTGCCTTTCAAATCTTCCATTAATCAACTGGTCACTTCAACACAAGATGAAAATCCTTCAAAATGTACATTAGCCTCCCCTCAGCTAGACACTGGGCACTTAAATCAGGTTTTTTTCCCAAAGCCTTTACAATCTTCAGCTTGTACTCATAACTTTCTCCCGAGCAGTTTGAACTCTCAGCAGGAAAGAAAAGCAATGTTAACGCTCTCCAACCTTCACGCTCCGCCGTGATGTTGCTCAGCCTTTCAGAAACGCAGTCAATCACTCCTTCGGATGGCCGCAGCCCACAGAGAGACCTGCGGTGCCATCTGGGAGCCCTGCCAAAAGGAATGTCCATCCACAGGGGTGACTGTGTGTGAGAGTGTGTGTGAATGGTTGTGTCTGAGGCCACGCTGCCTACTGAGACAATCAAATCCACAGTGACAGCAAGTGGGCAAAACAAAGAGCCTTTCTTCTATCACAATTCGGCTACTTTGGGGCTGTCAGAGAGTCAAAAGAGGAGGACTGCAGACAAAGAAAACTCCATGGGATATGGGAGATGGAGAGAAAATAAGCTCAGGAAAAGCTGATTTAGTTTGCCATGCAGACCTGCAGCATACCTGAGCCAGAAAATTAAAAGTCTTTCAGCCACACGCGGTGGTCTTGGACGTTTCTACCAACTATTTTGGTTCTCGCTCAATTCCTCAACATATGCCCAAGTTGGTGCCAATTGCTATTTAAGAAAAGAAAAAAACAGGGGGGAAAGAGAGGGGGATGTGAAATGCATCTGATGCACCCGCCATCTGTCGCGTTGTGCTCACGACGGCGGCGGCCATTGCTCCTTCCACAATGTGCAAAGTGAGGCTTTCAGTGTGACGCTTAGTGAAGATGTCTGGGTCGACGGGGCAGCGCCGGGCACCGAGCCAGAGCCTTACAAATTTACACAGCTCATTTTATAGAGCGGGCGCGGAGCCTGAAATTCATGCCACATACCCAAACACCACCACACACACTCAACACACGTAAACACTGACCAGGAGGGTGACACACACACAATGCACATCTGGCCTCGACACCGCTCTGTTAATGGAAGGATGGCCGGCAGGTGAGTGCAGCTCTCAGCTTCAGACAGATCACCACGCAGAGTGATACTGACAAAGCCTTCCACCATTATCAGTTAAAAAACCAGAGGCCTTTTCATTAGAAGAACGCCACCAACCCCTCCCAACCCCCCCACCACCCCCCACCATCTCTTCATTTAGCATCGAGTCAATTTGGAGGGAGCCTGCTCAGCGTCTTTGAGAAGTCGGGAGAGCTTAGTGCCACAGAGCTGAGCGACAACAGCTGACTCATGCACCAGCTCATCCAAAGTGAAAGAGACAACTATCTTGCAGATTCTCCCCTCGCACTTTTCTTATAGCATTCTTACATTATGCATAACACTACTGCAATCATCTCGTTCAAAGTAATCACACTGATGAGGACAATAGGAGCGACTGGGGCTGAGAGCAAATGTTATCAACAGCCCGGCTCAAACAGTTTAACTGTATTCTTCCTGTTACATCCTCCATATGCTCTTGTGTGCTCCACAATCTGTTATCATCTCTCTCCAGTTTTATCTGATTGGACATAAACTCCAAATCCAAGGCTTTAGTACGGTTTTTCCAACGTGGATACGCACCGAATAAAGCTTCTTTATTTATTTTTTTATTTTACAAATCAAAGGCTTGATGCAGAGTGGTTACACAGGAGCAGAACCGCAATTACAAAAGCCGCGGACAGACATATTTACAATAATTTAAGCTGAGAGCCTTTCATTAGACAGATAACCCACTGAGGATGTCGACCTTGCGGCATTAAATTAGTTACTTTTCAAAACTACAGAAATGGTCATTATAATCATTTGTTCAAAACGACTGAGTGGAGAATTGGGCAGCGTTTTAAATAAATCCTTATTATGCTTGAACAACTGCATCGTGTCCAGGCACAAATGAGCTTAAAAGCATGACGACATTATTTTGATTAAACGTGCATTTTTATCAACGTCTCCCCTGACATGACGCTACTCTGCCCACACCTCATATCTCAGTGAATTTTCTGCTACATGCGCAGGGTTTCGCTTTTTAAGATTCGGCTGCAGTTTAGAATTTGCTAATGTCCAATTTGATGGATCTTTGAATCTTTATCTCTGCTGGCATGGCTCCTGGGATGGTAATTTCAAGTCTTTCAGTCTGTCGGCCGGTAAGTCCTCCACTCTGGTCCAAACTGAAATATCTTACCAACTCTCGGGTGGATTGCTACGACATCTATCCAGAAGTTTGGTTTATGACCAAATACCTGCAACTACATTCCCATGAGCCTCGTGCTCAATCAAACATAAGACAGTGAACATGTTAAACATCATAGCATAAACATAAACATCGTCATTGTCAGCGTGCATGCTGACGTTAGCATCTTGCTCAAAGCGTAGCTGTGTCTAAATATAACCTGGTATGGCTGCAGACTATTAAGTGTTGTTTTATTAAACAGCAAATGCTTTCTAATTAGAAATTAATTATAGGTCTTATTTACCAAGTTATTTATAACTAACTTTTTGTATCTGTTGCATCTAGATTTCAGATCTCAATACTTACAATACAGAGTCATGAAAACTGTACCAATCTGAGCTAGCAAAAGTTGGCATGGAACACAGACTCACTCTTGTTTCTTTATAATTTAAAAAGATTTCTCATGATATAAACAAAGACTTTATGCATTTGAGATGATTTCCTCTGTTAGGTTCTTGTGTGGCAGCTTGTGTAAAGTCAGTCACAACTGAGAATATCTTATTGGCCCCATATTTCTTTTTAGTTATCCATCCCTGCTATCTACAAGCTGAAACTCCCAAGCTTTGTGGACTTCAGGCCACACCTCAGTCATTAATGTGAAAGCAGGTGTTTTCTGTCAGCTGTCAAAAGCCGATTACCTCATATAATGACATAACATCAGCAAAAACGTTCCTGTAAGTATTTAAAAAGTGCTTATTTCTGCTATTCTTTATATATGCTAGACAATGCGATTGCAATACAATTGATCTTGGCTTAATGGATTTACACAATCAATTCTGTGCTGGATTCCAAGCAGACAAATGCCTCCAGCTGTCTGAGACACAATGTCCCAGAGACGACTGCCTGGTCAGGGGGATGCGAGAGGCGCGTGGGAAACAAATCTGGCGCCACTTACACACACATAAAAACAACTATTATTATAATTATTATAATAATATTATTGTCCTTAAAATGACAAACTTAAGTTGATGTCTGGTGATCTATGAGATGGAGTCTCATGACGTTTTTGATTCTTCACACTGTCATGGGACAGGTCACAAACAGTGATTGTTTTTATGAGGGTGGGGGCTGCATCTGGAAGTACTGTCCATCTGAAATCTAACCCTTTCCCCACCCTTCAACTACGTCACACCAAACTGTTGTTGCTACACAGTGCATTTCTCTCCTGACTTGCCCTTTCAAGTCAACTTATTTACCTTGTTAATAGGTTGTTAAAATTCCAGTTATTTGAAATGAGCTGGGTCTTGATTAAAGCATTAAAATCTTGCCTCTTCAATCAACAAGATCATACTTGTTTACTTTTATAACGCAGCCTATTAATGATTTGCAAACGTGTAAACAGACACACTTCTTTTCTGGCCAGCACACATACCTCAGATAACTATTCCAAATCCCCAAAGCTCTTCCCAACCCAGACGAGGTGTGCATTCCTGGCCGGCTATCCAATACTGTCAAAGGAATCTGAAATTTCATCCTTTTCAACCCCCTCCCTCTTCTCCCTGCCGACACTCCTGCCAGAGTTTGCCTCCAAAAACACTCTCTGCTCTCCTCCGGCTGTATGCACAGACACACAGCTGTCTGTCCACACAAATACGCGCTTTTCGCCAGGTTTTCAACACAAGACAGGTAAACCTGCAAGCCGCCCCGAGCCGGCCAAGACAGGATTTTGTACACGGCTTTACCTCGATTCTTGTAACAAAGGGCAGCAGTGTGAGCTCTGGCAAGGGAGAGATGAACAATCTAATGCTGAGGCAACTAGTCTTCATCAGAAAACAATCTTTATGCTGATTAAAGGCTTTAACCATTTGTTTTTCCAATCAGCTTCATACTGAGCGACGGGTCCTGCATAAACACAAACATTTCTGCCAGGGTTCAAACAATTTTAGTTATTTCACAAAAGAGATTTCAGTATATTTGTTTTTCCCCTTGTTTTCCTCACTGGTGTGAAGAGGGCAGACCCAGTTGGAAAATGGTGATGACACATATTTACAGCCACCAATCAGATTTCAGGAGTATTTTTGCTTTTGCTGCCAACGTCGTTTCTCAGATGCGATCAAACCAAATCCACATCGTCTTTATGAAGCAGATTCATTTTCGTTTTTGACTTTAAAAATTTAACTTTACTTATTTAGTTGTGAATATATAAAAAGGTTCCATATTTTACAGCCAAAACAAATCCTGCAAGGTTTGATGGTGGCAGAGCAGTGACTGCATCGTTGTGACATCACAAAGTTACGGAAGTCCTGACAGCTGGTTTTAAGGCTCAGATTGTGAATACAGGCTGTGTGCATTACTCTGCGGACTAAGGCTTTGATACTTTCACAGTATTAATATAGAACCTAGACCTGCTTTACAATCAAGAAAGACATGGAAATCTCACTTTACACAAGATGGGGCCTTTATAGAAGAGAAATACTTTAGATCTGAAACCAGGTTTTCAGGGGATTTAACCATTAAGATAGTAACTGAGGCAAAAATGCCATTTCCAAAATCACTGGTTCTAGCTTCTAAAGCATTTGCTGGTTTTTTTCTTTGTAAATCAAACATCTTTGGGTTATAGACTGTTGTTTGGATAATGTTAATCAATGTGAACACTTAACCTTTGACTGTGGGGAACATAAAATGTTCATTTTTCTCCATTTTATAATATTTTACAGACTAAGTGATTGTTTGGGAAGTAAAGCCCTGCCTCGCCCTAATGAATGAATCTAAACCTCCGATAAATGAGCTTGAGCACCGCAATTTATGAGTTTATTTATTGAGTGGGATAACAATAATATGAATGACTTATGTATGCCCACACAAGCATGTAGGCACATCCACACACACACACACACACACACACACACACACACACACACACACACACACCATCCGACAGTGGTGTGGAGACAGAGACTGGCCTCAGATTGCTGAGTCATCGTTGCAGTCGCACCAGCGCTGCTGTTTCTCCTCATCTGCTCGACTGGAGTTGATGCGTCACACTGAGAGTCTTTTTTTTTTTTTTTTGTTTGTAAAATGTGGCCCTGATCTGCAGCAAGTTTTCCACAGCCATGCACCACATGAAAGGCACAGGGAGGACGGGCCGCTTTCATTTTGCGTCCCTTAGCCCCAATAAGAAGCGCCACTCGACGTGCAACAGTCAAAAAGTCAACACAAAGGGGAAAAAAAAAAAAACCACAAAGCTCCTTCACCAACTTATAAAAAAATGTATTTTCTTCAGACTGAAATGTGCCCCAACTTGAACTGTGTTCAAATTGAGACAAAGAGAGGCCACAGGCACATTGGTGAAATGACTAATGTCACGTTCTTAGACGGGTTTCTCTCATTCGGGTAACCATTAGATCACAGGATGTCACGTCATCTTTGCAAACGTCTTCATATTTATTTATATCTCTGGCTTTGCACCTCACAATTTCCTACATCCGAATAACTTGAATTCACTTGTCAAGAGGAACTTTAAAAAAGTTAGCTGTAAGCCGGTAATGCTACGCTGTCTTGTGAAATGACAACTTTAAAAAAAATATATATATATATCCATGTTCACTGGAGGATACAAGACTAGATCTAATCATACTTCTGCATTGATTACAAATCTGAATTATCAACAGTTGTTTGGAACAAAGCAACAGGGAAAACGTTTATAATGAAACGTTTGATGTTTCTGCCAGAAAATCAGCATTTTTAATCATTTGTGGAAGAAGAAAAAAAAAAAAGTCCAAGTTGCAGCATCAGTTTCTTCCGCAGACACGCTGAGGGAATGAAACGCTGCCAAGAACCTTCACATCTTGTTCACAAATTTAAACCATGGTCATTCATCATTTCTGAAGTCAGTGCCCTTTGCAGAGAAATAGAAACTGATCCAACTGCAATATAAACTTAACTCGGTGCTGAACAGCCCGACAGCAGATCCACATAAAGTCACACCTAGACTAAAAGGCAGCTTTGTCCCGTCAGCAAAAAAAAAAAAAAAAAAAAAACCTGTTGCCTTTAGTGTGACCCACATGACTGGGTTAATTCCACCTATTTGAAGCCAGCTCTTTTGTCCTGAAGGGAGAAAGTAAAGCATGGTGGGATGACAGGAGGCTGACTGGTTGTTTAAAACTCGCAAATTCATTCAAACTCCAGTCAAAACACGGCAGTGGCCTTTGATAAGACTAATGAGACCGAGGAATGTGCTTTGGTTTTGTCTAGAAATAAAATCCTTGGTGATACACCACAGTCCAAGTGTCAAAGCCTTCAGATAGCAGCGATGGCAATGAGTCTGACCCATCTAAGAAGTCAAGTCAGTCAGTCTGAACCAGACATCAGCTCAGACTGGTAGACAGAAGACAGTTAAGACTGAGACTGCCTCTTATCTGGATGAACTATGGCTCATGACCTGTGCTGGTAGACAACTGCACTACTCATGCTTCACAAGTAGTACATGAAATAAAAAAACAGTCCTGTAAGGCTTGGTGATACCAATGATATCAATATTGTGATATTAGCAATTATACTTCAAGTCAAATGTGAGGAAAACCACAAAAAGTAATCTTAAAGCCATTCAAAAGAAATGCTAATAATACATTTGTACAGCAGAAAATATCATTTTACCTCTTTCATTACATTACAATATGATTCTGCTGAAAGTCAGTGAATGATTGTATTTTACTGCGCACATATCCAAATGTAAAGTTCTGCTTCTACCTCAGCTACCACCAGTGGTTTAAATGAACCAAGTACATTCATTCAATGCATTTACAATGTATGTAACATATGTGGGTTTTATAAAGCTCGTTTTCAATATTAAAGTAACTAGAGATGAGACTGTGAAACACTGAAGACTTAAGTGCAGGGACAATTATATGCTTATATTATCATATGTAGGCCAATAGAAACAGAACTCAACAGTTGAGTGAAAAATAAAATGTGAAACTGTGTGATTTTTAAATACTCAGAAGATTTATACAGAGTTTGGTTGGTGGCTAGTCAAGAATTTCTGAGGTGGGTGCACTTCTGCCAGAGGAATTTGTAGTCATAACTTTGGTATTTCCAAAGTCCTGTTTGTGTGGTGCTTGAGTATTTCCATTTAATGTTCCTTTAAACTGAAATTAACTCCACTTTGGCCAGCTACTATATTACATTACTGATTACATCAGTTTTTAAATGAGTACTACATTTCATACATATTTACTTAAGTAAAATTATTAATATAAGAACTTAACCTGAAATTTCTGCTTTTACTTAAATACAGGTTCTAAATGTTACCACTTATATTTCATATAGTTTGACTCTTTTCATGTTAGAACAGCCATAAAACACAGAGCTAAGGTAATACAAATGCAACAATAAAAAGGTGGAAACAAGTGTGTAAATAGATAACAGTGCAGTGTGGGGGGATTTGTATATAGAAAATCCCACACTCAACTTTGAAACCTCCACAGTCTGGTTGACTCTGACGCTGCAGACGTACAGATTGGAAAAGCTACGATCAAGTTGCACAGAGAGGACGTAAACCCGTGTCTGAACCAGTTTCGGTGTATTAACACACGACTGGTGATTACTATCAACAAACAGAGCTGTTTGTCTTTGACTAGGCTAAAGAATTTGGCAGGGCCTCATGCATTCAGTCACTAGCTAACGTTTAAAATCACAGCTAGAAGTGGGGTAGGGGTGGGGAGGGGGTGGTGGTGGTGGGGGTGGTTGGAACTCGTATAACTTTTATTGAGTGAAGTACAGGCCTCAATCTGTTCAATCAAAATGAGGTATGCACCCCCTGTGAGTCTTTATCCCTGATTTAAATTAGTGGTTATAATGTAGGAATAATAATAAAGTTTTACATGGTTCTATTTCTTGCTCTGGTTTTATTTTTTTTCATGTTACTGCCAGATACAGCCGACAATCTTGGCTTTCCTGAAACTAGATAGCATCTAGACCAGCAGGGGAGCCGTTAAGATTATTTGTGTACAACGGTGCCCGGGACATTTTTACACCTGAGATGGTGATAAGGCTTTCACAGAAGTGCTTATTTGCCTCTCAAACAAAACAGGCAGCGCCGATAAAGCCCGGTGTCTTTGTTGGGTGCAAAACGCAGGGCCCGAGGTCTTGAGTGTGACAGAATATTTGCTTCATGAGGCCGCGTTCAGCTAATGTGACTGTCTGCAAAGGGCTCTCGACATCCAGCGTGACACAGACCAGAGCTGAAGTGAGAAGTCCGTCCCCGCTGGGCTCACTCTTCTGTTTATGTCCCTACGATAACCTGCCTTTTATCTCAGAGGGTCAAACTGAAGTCAGAGTCATCGGCATGATTACGAGCAGATGACAAGAGGAGCGCTCACTTCCTTGGGAATGAGTATGTTTTAAAAAAAAAAAAAAGCTGTTGACTCTGGTGAGCATTTAAAAAATGATTTACCTTGCTGAACGTTTGACCTACTTTCCCCCCCCCCAGTGTGTGATGTTGAGATGGTGCAATAAGCGTCACCAGATGGCCAGACAAGAAGCGTGAGTTTTGTGTGTGTGTGTGTTTTCAGTGCTGCATTCCAGCCTGTGTTGCAGAGACTGCCTGACCTGTGCTGTGGAGACAAGTCGTGCAAGTAACCCACATACACACAGGCTCACGCGCAGCTCCCCGTCTAAAGCCTGTGTCTACAATAACAGTCCGTGTTGATCATGTTACATGCCCGGGCAAGGCGCTGGAAGTCCACAGGCCTACTGTACTTCAGTTTCACCTCGTCTTTCTGCAGCGCAGCGGCTCGGGTCAGCCGGTAAGTCAGCCAGCCGGTGAGTCAGTCGCAGTTCAAAGCTCCTTCCACATGAGTCTCGGGAGCCACCTGAGCTCGGCTGCAACTTAAAAATATCTGACCTTTCTTGAATCAGAAGCCAAGCGGGGACAGTCCCACCCAGCATGCCTCACCAGGGGGGAAAACCAACAAAACCATGACATGAAATAAGTGGAGAGGGCTGCTGGGGCGGAGCTATGTGATGCGTGTGAGCAGCAGTAAAAAAAAAAAAAAAAAAGGGAGGGGGGAGGGGTGCATCAGGGTCAGAAGGTGGAGAGGGAAGGGAGGGGGAAGGGGGTTGGCTTTGCATTTTACATTTCTAGCCAAACTGAATTCCTAGATTTCCAACAGTACCTGGAAACACCGGGGTGGAGTCACAAAACGCATGTTTCTCACAAATCATTATTCTAAACGAGCACGTCTCCTGCAGAGCAAACAATACGCAGGGTTTATTTTTGTGGGTGATATCATGTAGCGCTGCAACAGTCCATTACACATTAATCTGTTGATTTTTTTTTTTTGTATATATCAATCACTATAAAAGAGTAACTTTAAATATCTTATTTTGTCTAACCATCAGTCCAAAACTCAGACATTTCATTGATAATGATGCACAGCTGAGAAAAGCAGCTAATCCTCACATTAAAAAGGAGCTGCATCCTGCATTTTGTTTCCTAAAATTTGATTGTCATCAATTTGTTTTCCTGTTGATCAACAAATTGTCAGCAATAATGGAAATGATTAGGTCTTCCTCTGTGTGAAGGTGTGCTGATCAGTGAAATCATCTGGCTGTAGTACGGAGGAGGAGGAGGAGGAGGAAAGTAAAGAGGAGAAGTGAAGTGTATTTGTGTTTGTGTGTCCTTACCTCTTGAAAGCCTCTGTGGGGTTCCTCTCACACTCTCCAGGCTGCAAAGTGCTCTGCACAGCTGGGTCACGCACCTTCTCCTCATATCCCGGCACCAGCCCGCTGCGGCAGATCTGACCCACCAGACCCCGGATGAACCCGCCGACGCACAGCGTGTCCGAGTCGTCCGCCCGGCAGAAGTGGAAAGCCAGGCTTTGCTGGTGCAGACCCCGGTGGGTTCCCTGCGCGGACGTGGGCCACAACAGCTCCGTGCACAGCGCAGTCTTCCCGCTTCCCGGCCCTCCCACCAGCAGCACCCCCCAGGAGCTACCTGACTTGGTGGATCCTGCCGTCAGGCTACCCGGATTGGATGCGCCCCCGCAGGGCGCCAGCGGCGGCTGCTGCTGCTTACTGGGAGTGCTGGTCACTCCACTGAGGTTGTTGGTTTTCTCCTGGAGGCAATGCTGGATCTTATGGAAGACCCACTCCCGGCAGTAAAAGCGCTTCCCCTGCAGCAAACTGGTTTGGGCCATTTTGATCTTGTGCTGCTGTTCCACCTATTCCTCCTCTTCATAGGGGTCCCTTCGTTCTGCCCCTCACATTTTCAACTCCCACAAAGCCCAGCTGTACATTCGGAAATCCATTTTGTCAGCCAAAAATGTACCTCTCAAAAAGCAGGTTGCACTTAACTGTACTCGGTATTGATGTTAAGAAGAAGGAGCCGGGATGAATGCAACTTGAGTGAAAGTGGAGAAAGAAGCAGAGCTGCTGTAGATGGCAGGAAAAGCAGCAGAGCCTTGGTGCGTTACAGAATATCTAGGTCAAAATTTAAAAAAAAAAAAAAAAGGACTCAAACCATAGATTTTCCACCAACTTTTTCCAGAGCTTTCCCACTGGTTGAACTGAGTGCTCCTTGTTATTATGAGTGTGTTGCTTTAGCATGGCGGAGGGCATGGCAGGGCACCCGGCTCTTGAGTGCATCCACTGGCAAACTCAAGCCACCACCGCTTGATACAATTAGCCATGGGAGTTGCTGATATATTTCCGCTGATGCATTTCAGATGCTACTGGGGGTGACCGAAGCGCGTTTCCATTACATTAGCATGAAAGAGACTGCCAGTGTAGAGTCAGTTTCTCCAATAACATGCTAAGTCCGGCTCTTTCCCCTGGAAAACAGAGACAGAAACAAAAGGCCACATTAGGACACAACCTCAAATACAAGTTTATGCTTTATGCTAATGCACGATTAACCATCGTAATTACTCAAAGAGGTGTTTGCATACAGAATTTACACTCTCGGAACCAGAGATGAAGCAGAAAATCCGGAAAAACATACAGTACATTTATCGATCCCTTCAGCCTTTAACAACATATCCCTGTATAAGCTGCAACAGTTTGACACTACTTATTGTGATGCACGTTATTCGTACAGATATGTCCCAACCTACAGAGAAGGGGTTAACTCTACTCCTGCAGCTACAAAAAGGTGGGCGAGTTGGTTTTCGGTGCTTTCATCCTCCAGAATCCACATCACGGCTGGCCTGCCTGCCCTGCAACTAAATTCTTGGCAGGGGTTCGTCCAGTTTCTCTAGTCTATCCACTGACACCCCCAGCCCCCCCTTCCTTCCTATGTGGCTTTAAATCCCAAACAGTTCACATCCGTCCTGTACTGTAGGGGGGGAAAGAAGCCAAAATGAGAGGACCCTCTTTTCCTGCACTTACAGGGGTCGCGTACATGGGTGGAAGTGGAGGAGCACCCCCACCTTAAAAACAACTTTGTTTTTCTTTAAAAAAGGTCACAGAAATCTTTTTACAGAGTTAAATGCAGAGTGCATGTGATAGTCAGTGATTAGGAAGTGGCGTTAAAGTGCAATGATGATGGATCTTTAAAAGGGGAAAGGGCATTCAATGTAAGCTTCTCCTAATTTGATTTCAGTCGCTTTTTTAGCCAACTGCTTCTCTACACTGGAGCTAATGCAAATATTCCACAGCCTCTCCAGCCAAGAAAACACACACACACACACACACACACACACACACAGTCTTGCTGGATACTTTGCAACGCTGCCAAATAACATGGAACTTACACGGGCTGCCATACATCTCCACCTCCCCGTGTCTATGGGGCGCTACCTGCCTCCAACACAAAGCTCTCCAAATAAAATGTTACACACATTAAAAAAGGAGAAAGGTCAGCTGTGTTTTGAGGCGGGAGGCGACAAATAATCTACCGAGAGCCAAACGACACGGATTCACTCCAGTTGACTGAAGAGGCAGCGCAAGTCTTTTGTATGAGCAGGCAAACCTCACCCATTTCAGATGGGATACAATTTACACCTATGGGGGCTTTTTAAAAAAAACAAAAAAAGCCCTCCGACCAGACTAGCTAACAGTTGCGTGCTTCAAGGGGCAAAAACCCTCCAAAATAATAAACGGTAAACGTCGCCCGGTTGTTGCGCTCCAACAAAACTGTTCCTTAAACTTCATTTAAGCCGATAGGAGCGTTTCGGTGTTTTCGCTACAGTTTCAAACGTCTCTCTCAAACCACGAACGGTTTTCCTCTCACCTCTTGCCGATTCCTCTTGCTGTTTTTTTTTTTTTTTTTTTTTTTTTAGGAGAGAGAGAGGGGGGGGGTTGTTGCTGTGTCCGTAGTCAACACCCTTTCAGTCCACGTTAAAAGCCAAGCAGATGAACCGTGCGACCGTTTCCTCCGCTGCAATTCAAACCCCTGTTTTGTGCATTTGAGCGGCGTTTATGTCTTTCTTTGAATCGGTCTTTTCTGTCGGCGTCGGCTCCTCCTGCTGCCCGACACAGCTCCACAGTGAGCCGACTGACTCTCCGCCTCCAAACACTCTGCATTTCTCCCAACTGCATGCAGAGCACACACACACACACACACACACACACACACACACACACACACACACACATACACACACGCCAATGAGCGGCGCAAGGTCTTATGGGACTTGGAGTTTTACCTTTCTTGTCGCCATTATTAAAATACAAAGAGGTGGTCAAATATAAGTTGATTAAAATACAACAACAATAACAAAATACGTTTTATATTCTCATCACACCACCAATCTTTTTTTTTTCTCTCCACAAAATCAAATCCAAAATTCACTCTGTAAAACTCCAGTCTGTATTAGTATAAATTAGCCTTACCTTTACCTTTAGCTAAAGAAAATAAAGTAATAAACATGTGTTTGTTATATTTATATGTTTTAAAGTTAATTAATCAAACAATGAAAGCAGTGAAAACCCTAAAGGGGGCAAATTAGGGAGTAACACTACATGTTGCATTTATTTATTTATTTATTTTATTCTATTTTATTTGCTATATGATATGATATCATATGATATGATATGAGTCCAATTGATTAGTCCAATTTCATCCTATGCAAAAAAGTTCAGCTATACTCAAAATCTTTTAGTCTTTAATTGCTTTTTTTTTTCTCCACAAAATTAGGTGGAAATTGATTTTCTTTTCCACAGACAAAGAAATCAACAGACTGCACCGACTGAACTCCTGGTGAAATAAAGTAAACTGAGTTGATCGAATTGCGATATTAGTCTCATAACACTGTGAACCTTTCCTCCACAGTCTTAATGACTACTTAAAATCCTGCCATGAAAATAAACAATTCAAAGCAAAACAAATCAGCTGCCACTGACTTTCAAGTATAGCCTGGAAATTTGAACACTGGCCTGTAGGTCTGAGAAGAAAGACATGAAACAAAATTTGATTTGTTGTAGCTGGTTGCTCAAGGCTCAAATCTGTGGTTTGTCTTTCACACAGACACACACACACACGCACACGCACACACACACACACACACACACAAGCGCGTGCATGTAGGAACCTTGAATGCTGGTGGTGCTGCTTTGATGAAACAGTGGAACATGTCCAGGAGTTGGCATGAGATGCAACAATTCCATCTTTAAAAGCTTGTCATGAAAATGATCAACTCCACGGTTTCAGTCCCTCCTTGGCTTTTCATTGCAGGAGCTCTGACAGCTCTAATGTGCAGCAGATTGACAGTACGACATTGGACAGCCAAGTGCGAACCTGCTCTCAATCAATGAGATCTTGTACTCAACAGAATCGCAGTGTGTAAAGTTGTCACTTCAGCTATACCACAGATCTGACTCCTTTTTTATATAAAAGGGGAGAAGCATCAGCTGCATCCCTGAGCAACCTTTGTGATAACCATATCCCTTAATACTCAGTTATATGTGTATATTTAGGCATCCACTGGAAAACAATCGAACACAATTTAATGCAACACATAACGCATTAATCAGAAATCAAAGAAAATTACTAGGTTGTTGCTTCCACGGTCGAACTGTTAACTGTGATGTGTTTTCAAAGCTCACAGCTGACACACCAGATGTTGTCATTGTTAGCGAGCAGCAGGCAGATGTGTGTTTTGGAATTAGATTTTTTTTACTTTTGACAATCATTCGAAGAGGCCTTCCTCTGTCATGTCACGCACGATATATATTTTTTTCCCCCAAAATTGTGTTGCAACGATGCCAGTTGAAGAAGAAAGAAGAAATTAATTTAGTTGCATCAGCCACTTTGAAAATGAAACAGCAGAAATGTGAGATTTTCAAAAAGTGATTTCCCAAAGTTTGTTTTCTTTCTTCCCTGCAGCGGGGATGCACACGGGGCTTTCGGGTGGATGTGTTTTGATCAAACTGGAGACTGCTGATCTTACAACATATTTATCACTCCCTGGAGAATTTCCTCAGGGACTTTTTCTTTGAGGTGAAGCTGCAGCAGGTTGTACCAACTGACAGTGAGTTACCGGATGATGCTGTCTCGTCTGGGCTCACATGATGATAATTCAGTCTTGTGTCGGAGTCCATTTCCACTTTAAATTGTGTTTTCTGAAGTGCTGAACTCCATGTTTGGGGTTAGGGCTTAGTTTGGGTTAACGTTCGGTTATAGTTAGACATCACAGAGAGGATTGGTCGAGGTTCGGGCTAAGGTTTGCTTCAAGTTAAAGCAAGACGAAACACTAATCAGTGTGGAAACATAATGTCACACAACACTGGCAAAGGACAAGATGAGCAATCTCAAACTTTCAGAGACAAAAAGACACTGGAAACTTTTCAAAAACACAATTTAAGATTCTGACAGTTGGATAAACCCTCAGCGACTCCTGCACTTAAAGAGTGAGCACATTTTCTAACTGAGAAGTGTGATGACGTTGACTGATGAAGCAGAGTGATCGTAGACTTGTCTCGTGAGAAGTATGACTGTGACCTACACAACCAGCAGGTCAGGGTGTGTTTGCAGACCGAGGCGATGATGAGCAGGATTCCTGTGACATTTCAGTCATGGTGTGGCATAATGATAATGCAGAGTCCAAGTGTCCAAAGCCAGTAACAGTTATTTATTACGACCAAAGCTGGATTCCCCACCAAGGAGCTGCTCCAAAGTATCACGTTTACTTTTCAATTTGTTGTGAATAAATTAACTGATTGCAAATGTATTTAAGAATATGCAAAGTTTTCTGGAAGTATCAGTTAAGAAGGATCCTGCATTGCTAACTAATCTTTGTTGTTTTTAGGGTTGGGTGTCGTTTAAAAATCCCAGCGCACCTGGACCCACCATCCAGCCTCGCAGGATCTGGTTTCTCTAAGTGTTTACCTTTAATCTGCTATATTTTTATTCAGTCACTTAGAAAACAGTCAGCCAATCAGAAGACAGGCTCAGAGCCTCCTCTCTTCTGATTGGCTCACTGCCCCGTTGTTACTAGACCTCAAGGGGAGAGAGAGGAGAATTAAAACTACATTGAGATGGTTTTTGGTTCTTCAAACGACAAATACATCTTCTTAAAGATATATAAAGCATCTTTAGATCTTGGTGCATGCTGCATGCTTATTGGCTCACTGTAGCTGATGAGATTTACTCATTTACTCCTTAGGTATTCAAATTTGGTTTCAAATGACAAGGCATTTTTTGATCCTTGATGTAGTATCATAAAAATATCGAAGTTCGATACCCAGCACTACTTATTTTAAAATCTACTTTTACAAACTTAACTATGTCAGGTTATTAATGAGCTCTTATGGTGCATATTTCTAAGAGGGCAACCTTTCCCTCGGGGCTTAGAAATTAATATGGCCTATACAGAGAAACCAAATACTCCATGTCTGAAAATCCAACAGTAATATGATAGAAACTTCTGATAAGGAAGGTCCCGTAAACACACTCAGTAGTGAGCTCCGCAAACATATTAGAAGTCCCAGTTGGATCATTTCAGGAACATTACTGATCTTTTTTGTCAGGTTTATCAAAGAGCAAAACAAGCACTCCATTGAGATAATAACAGCGTGGAAAAAAAAACACTATTACAACAGTAGGAAGCCTGCTAATTGGGGAAAACAAAACATTTTCTCAATACTTACCATCTGTCCTCTGTCAGTCCTGTAACGAACCAAGAATGATTTTCTTTTTTTTCTTTTTTTCTTTTAAAACAGTAAATATCACATCAGGGACTCGTGTTATTGAGCTTCATGTCACGGTTTTGAGTTTCAGTCCGCTCATTTATCCTTGCTCTGATTCTGCCGACATTTCAGACCCTGCCACTCCGGCTTGCCCTGCCTGCCTTTCCCTCCAGGAGAATCACCCGCTCCTCCACCTCCCACTTCACCTGTTCACCGGTTCCCCCCTCCCTCAGTAGCTCCATAGTATATATACCAGTCTGTTTCCACTTTCACAGATGCCTGCCTGTTTTGGTCATGATCCTTTTTTTTTTTTGGATTGTGCATCACTCTGACCCTTTGTACTCTGTTTGGCTGCTTGGAGTTTTGTATCCTTGTTTTAGACTCTTTACTTTCTGCCTCCTGAGTTTTGCTCTTGAGTTCCTTTTTTTGTGAACCGTGACACTTTGTGTGTAAAGAAAACACGTAGAGGTCGGTGTTGTGGTGGATGCATCTGTTGTGTTGGCGTGACCATATAGAGCTGGCAGAATGGAGGTGCCCCCTGTGGATTCAGAGAGGAAATAAACAAATCCATATATTGCTCTGTGCTCTCCAGACTCCAACACTGTTTGACCTCACATGATACCTCACCTGCTAACGCCTGCCCCTCAACAAATAAACAAGAGAGAGACAGCAGGGAGACGAACTGCCCAGGTGTTGTAGTTCACTTCTGACTCCAGGTAACTGTACGGCTGCACCTAATGATAATCTTCTGCTGTTTCTGATTAAACCTGACAGCTGCAAAATGGCTTGTTTTACTTAAGCAACCGTCCAAAATTCAAAGAGATATGATTCTTTTTGCGTGAAAAATAATGAAATAATAAATCACTACAAATCTGTTCTTTGTTTGTTTTCTGTTATTCAGTCATTCCAGCTAATAACAGTTTCAGCACTACAGTGGAGCAGTAATCCATATGTAAAGGTCGTTTTTACTATAGCGCAGTAATACTCGTTTTCAAGGCATCGCCAGTTCAGCTTTTGCATTTGTTGCTCGCACCATCTCATGCCTGATGCTTGTTTCCTAGAAGTCATTACATCTCCACTTTGTTTGGAACACTGCATGTGGTTATAAGCATCAGAATTTCCCCTTTCTGACCAAGAAAAACAAACTAGGATTGGCCTTCAAGTTACTGTTCTTCTCAAATGTTTTCTCCAACCACAGTTTCCAATCATGGCTGTAAACAATGTTGTCCTTTCAAACATTTTTAAATGAGCATACAGATACATAATTCAAATTAAAGGTCAGTTGATTAAAAGTGACTTCCTTCAAAAGTTTCTAGAAACTTGTGAGCTGCCAAATACACACTTTACTACAGGAGTCCACTATTCGACATCCCTCTTCCTTTTAGGGATAAAAACTGCGTAATTAGAATAAAACTGTAATTAGCGGCAACAGCCACAGCCAGAAGCTCAAACTTCATTATGAAAACATCTATCAAAACACCATTACCGTTTTGGCTGAAGGGCCAAAAATTATATCACTGTCATTTTTAGGCCACATATTCAACTTGATGACAAGGGATTCACAATTAAGCTTAGCAAGGTTAAATACAATTTAAAAACTATATTTTTTCAGATGTTGTCAGATGTTGTCAGAGCTCCAATATCACGTCTCTGTTATATGTGAAACAGGTTGTCTTTTCCTAAGTCCTTATGAATTCTCCTTCACACCTTTCCTTGACCTCGTGCAGTTTTCTATCGAGGTCAAGGAGAAGTGGTTTGGAAAGGACATTTTTTTGAACACTTCTTCACCGCATGAAACGTATGTCTGTGTCCTTGGCCCGAGTCTGGCCCATATACTTCTGCATCTGGGCAGGTTCTGGCTTTCCAGTTATCTTGCGGGATTTTCTGGGTGTGCGCTCCAGAATTGGCCCAGATGTGGAAGAAGCATCTGACAATCATGCTGTATATGGGCCAGATTCCAGCCATGGAACCAGGTGTTTACTGGGCCAGAAGAAAACAAGCATGTCGGCCCAAGTACGGGCCAGATTTTTGCATAAGATTGGGCATTGTAATTTTTTTAAGGGACAACATACTGACATGATTACAATCAGGAGTCATTTTTAGCCATGCCAGGCCAGCGTGGCTCTGGGGATGGCAGTGTTGGTCCGTTGTAACACTTTGGTCCACACTTCACACTTTAGTTTCATAGGTATGAATAAACCCTTTAGTCATGGGCCTACAGATGAACGAGCACATTTTTATACCACTCTATACACAGGCACACGCTCACATTATGTGGCCAGTTCTTAGAGAGTGCTCAGCGGTGCTCTCCAATCTGACTGCCATTCCAGTATCAGCAGGAGCCAACTTACAAGCTCACTTGTCCCCACAGAAAAACGCATGTTGCTGTTTATTCCTTTTTTTTCACACCGAGCTTGATGTGCGTATCTACTCCCATCCACGCTCACCAATCTGCCGAATTCACATAATTACAGCAATTTCTTTTGTCTTAGTGCCGACCAAACGCCAACCGATCCAAGTAATCGTCCTCAGGAGGGTGGACCAGCGTGAGTCGCCATGATTATTCCCTCTTTTGTGAATATTCAGAAATATTCTCCACCGTGTTATTATGAGTGTGATGACGCACTTTTGGGTGATTGGGGTTTGGCTTGTGAACACCAGCGTTGCTTTAGAAAATTCGGTTGGACTGGTCCATGTCTCCCTTGTTTTGTGTGTCTTCTTCTTTCTGAGTTTGGCTGCTGCTCCAGAGCGGTGTAGCAAGTAAGGATGGAAGTTACTGTGGTTGTTTTTCCATATTTGACCCAAACCATGCAGAGACGAAGGTTTTTTTAGTTAAATGGTTCACATTAATCAGCTATCTAGCATTAAGGGCACTGTAGAGGTTATATTTGTATTTGGGTTTGTGGTTGTTATTTTTGAACTGAGATTAATATTTGTAATATTCACTAAGATTTAGGAAAATGTCTATGTTTATATAATTCTTAGAGCAGTTTCTGTGCCCATGGAAACCATGTTTAATTAGGCATCTTGGAGCTCATATTTGCTTTGCACAAAAGGCTAATTGGTTAGCTACGGGTAATGTTGTTCTATAAATAAAGGTTCATAATGGGTGTCTCATATTGTTTACAGTGGAAATAAAAATAATGACAAAAAAAGAGGAAGAAAAGGGATAGAGGGAAGGAGATAACATCATAATGTAAGAGAACCACTGCTGTTCCATCTAAATATTCTATGTCCTACTTGGTGCATCATCCCTTCAGTTTTCCATCCAGGTATACGAGCTGTTGTTTCCACATCCAATTCTATATTTAGACGTGCAGGATTGGGGCTGGGTGTTGTCTCAAATTGTTCAACATTGAGAGTTACAAACATGCTTTTTCTAAAATTCTTTCTTTATTATTTAACCAAAGGTTTAGTAAATAAGCAAATGTAATCTAAAATTGTCAAAAGTATGACTAACTAACTATTTGACAAAAGAGCAGGTTCAGAAGAGGGTGACCAATGCTCATTCAAAGAGCACTCAGTCTTAATGGCTAAAACAACAAAGCGAAAGGTCCATAAAATGCCCGTGTCATGGAAAACCAAATGAGCAAAATATTTCAATAAGACTTTCAAGATAACAAGGAGTTATAGAAATCACAAAAAGATACATAGAAAAACGTATTTATAAATATATTTCAGAATATTTTTGAAGGGATTTTCAGCATGATAAGAGAACATAATCTCCCTTCAGAATGGAGTTACGGGACGAGCAGATAAATCTCAATACTGGAAAACAACAGACGTTTTTAATGACAGAGATTTTGACTTGTCAGAGTAAATAACAAACCATGTAGGTCACACAAGGAGACTTAAACGCATGTGTGCGTGTGCATACATATGAGAGATGAGTGTGTATGTGTGTCCTGATGTGACACTAAAATGAAGTGAGAAAAAAACAGGGGCCGGGGGGGGGGCCTTTATTTTAAAAAATCAGCCACCGCCTCTCAAAATGTCCGTGCACGTCCCTGCTGAGCAAATACGGCGTCATATTCACGGGAACGACTTCTACACAATGACAAGAAAAATCAATATTTCACCGCCCGGAATGATAATGTGGTAATAATGAACAATGAGGATGCTGACCATGATAACTCATGCAACAGCACTTCACTCAGCCTCTGAATGGAGGCTGAGTGAAACATAATTGGCAATCATGGAACCTGAAGCTACAGGCCTGTAAGCGCCAATTTATACATGCTGGCACTCCAAGAGTTTTCTTTCTGTGTAGGTGTGCGTACGTGTGAGAACGTATGTGTGTGTGTGTGTGTGTGTGTGTGTGTGTGTGTGCTCATGAGTTACAAAGTGTAGAAATAATTCAGATGCATGATCAATTTCGGTTACTGTGGGCGATGAAAAGCTGTGCAAAAACCGATCAAACCTGGCATGTACCTTGGTAGCATTCACAGCTGATTAGTGCGTCCATTTGAATATTTCATTCAAATGATTCGTGGTCACCCAGCAACCAAATACACTGCAAAAAAAAGTTTTTTTATGTAATCGAGTATTTGAAATCTTATTTTCTTGCAACAAGTGAAGAAACCTACAGAGCAGACAGTATGTTTTACACTTAATGAGTTAGCTTAGTTCATTTCTTTCTCTCTATTCTTCTGACACTGTCGCTCATGTCAAGAAAACTCTGGAAGCAAGCTGATTCCTACAGAGCTCAACACGTGTCAATTTTGCAAATTTGCATTTCATCCTCTAAAATTATTTAATTTATTTTTTTTATTAGTTTATAAACTGTGTCCTCATTCATTTGTGTGTATGGATTGTTTAATGTGAAAGCACAGATTATAAATTTCTGTGCAGAGAAACCTGTCAGCCTCTGTAGATTTCTATTCAATATAGGTTTGTTTTTGGGTTTGTTTATTTCTCAACAGAAGTTTATCTGATTATGGTCAAAGTGCCAAAATGTTCTTAATAAACTAAATTCAAGTGTGTTTAATTTTGACTTTTTAACTTCGATTCCCTGATGTTTCCTCTTGTAATTATCAGGCTAAAATTTAGATTTGTCCAATACTTTGGTTTATGATCAAACATCTGCAAAGCTAATCGACTTTTTGACCCATCAGCCTCAGCTGTAGTTTGTGATTAGTGCTAATTAGCGAATTATAATGCTAACACTGAGATGGTAAGTATGGTGAACATTAGCATCAGCATGTTAGCATTACCATTGTGGAGACATTAACATGCTGACAATGACATTTATCTTGAAAGTGCTGTGACTGACAGCAGACTCACAGACTCGCAGAGCTGCCTGCACGACTGGACTCTCTTTCCTCCAAGATTAGTGAGTAGAAGCAACATTTTTTAAACGTGGGTAAACCTGCTAATGCAAGACTGCCAGACGGGTGTGCCTTTGTTTTCGGAGAGGACACACACAACTGCAGGGATTGATGTCATCACATGCACTTACAGAGCACACACACACACAGGCGCCGGTGACGCAGGTTCTGTGAATAAAGAAGTGTAATTTGAGGTTATTTCACTTACGTTGCTATAATACTTCAGGTGTTTTGATCGTTCAAATGATGGCTCTATCTTTAAATAGATCTTCTTTCGGTTTGGTTTCATGTCTGTTTTCAGAACATGTTGCTTCTCTATGACGGCTGTAAAGCCCTGAGCCCTTCGGAGTAAATAGAGATTTTCCTTTCTTCCCTGTCAGATCGGACAGGTCTTCCACTGCTCGGCATCCTCAGGATCATAACACGAGCAGTTGATGGGCGAACCGCGTGATTCAGATGAGTGACCCCTCGGAAAATGAGGGAGCACACTTGGCAGTTTCAAGGCCACTGGGCTGCTCAGTGTTTGAAGGCAGAAAATGATGTTGTGTTTCACAGCAGAGCTTTCCTCAGATCAGCGAGACCCGGTGATAAATATGTCAGGAGTTTGGAAGCATATTTCGGTATTTACTTTAGGGGGGAAACATGATATATCCGCTAATAAGAAAGGAACAAAATTAAACTGTCACGTTTTTTAAAGGACAGTTTGAATTCTTTCCAATTAGCTTATGCTACTTTGACAAATTGCACTGCGTAAACATCCATCTTACATTCATCCATCTTATGCTTTCTCCTAAAATCATATTTTACTTAAAATATGCGTGACATATCGTTCCACTCCAAGTCAAATGCACTTAACTGATAAATGAATGGCAGGATATATGTTATTTTTGATTGTGCATGTCAAAACTTGATTCTATGAAATGAATAAGACTTCACTGAAAAAAAAGCCTCATCCTCTCAGCCCTCTCAGCAGAGCTCTTTCAACAGTTTAAGATTCAGGATAAAGTCATCAAACTTATTTCTAAGCCTGAATGACTCGGCAAGATAAGGTTTTTTGAATATTCTGTGATCTTACAGTCAATGTGGAAACACCTTCGGGGGCTGCCATGTTGATGTTTTAGAAACGAGTCACTACCGAAGCTATTTTGACTCAAAATCCAGCAACATTCATGAAGGCAAAGAGGCTAATTGTTTTCATGGGAGTCAAAGGTCAAACTGAAGCAAATCCCCAAGGTTACTGGAGGAAGGAGGAGGTCTGGGTGTTCAAAGTGTTTTCTTTGACAATGGTGACTTTGCTTCACTTCTCCTGCCACCACTCAACCATGGCTTCTTTTGCCAGTATTTCCAACATCAAGAACATTCACTTGTGCAGTTTAAAACTTATTATGTGGCGGATCAGAAAATCTTCACAGGTTGTTTTATGTGACAACAACAGTTTCAACAAGAGTGTCTTGATTTTTTATGTCAATTCGTGTATAAAACAAATAAAATTGCATTGGGAAAAGTGGAATCACTGGATTCAAATAACCATAAAACACTTGAGATGTAACATCCTGTTTTCAGGGGACCTATCTCAGCCCACTGGTGCAGCTACATGTTGTGAAGTGAATAAATCAGATGATGAAATAACCCTTATTTTTTTTTCTTTTGTTTTGTGATACAGAGACCGGATCTAACAGTTGATTTATTAAAAGCTTCAGGGACGAACATTTTGATATTTTGTAAGTAAGCTGATGAAGCTGTTTTTACTCAGCGTCTGACATTTTTTATGAAGGTCATGGAACTGATCTGATTTGATGGGAGCCAAAGGTAAAGCTGAACCCACTGAGACAATCCACTGTCAGCACAAAAATAAAGAACGAGAAAAGTTATACAGAAACATACCTGGACTGCTCTCTTGAGTTTTTTTTATTTATTCTGTAAATTTTGATTTCACCACAGAAAACTTCCTCTAGATGCAACAGACTATCAAATAATTGAGCCAAATTGCTTTTATTGACTTTAAATTGTCTATATGGGTCATGAACTCGTGTCTCTCTTCTCGAGGAACTGGTATTTGCTCCTTCGCTACAGGCTTGTCCGGCCCAGCAGACTGGAACTAACAACAACACTCTGAAATATTTATGTCCCTGGAGAGAGTGTGTGGGTCTGTGTGTCTGTGTTGTATGTGTGTGTGGGGAAGTGGCACAAAATAACATCCAAGCTAAAGTGTGGACTGCATTAAAGCAAAGGTTCTTCCCTGTGTGCCTGCAGGCTTTTTCCTTCTATGTCACTGTCAATGATACCTTGACATCCCTTAACTTCTGAGCTTGTCATGTACACTAATCAGGATTCCCTGCAGACTTCGGCGTTCAACCATGAAAAGATGGGATTTTCTTTCTGCTATGTTACTTATTGGTTTAAAGTTCCAATATTTTACACTTTTCTGGTGTTTTATTTGAAGTGTTGATCGATAAGAAGATATTTATTTGGTTGTAAGAACCAAAAACCATCTCAGTGTGGTTTTACATCTCCTCTCTCAGGCTTCTCTCTGGAGCTCTAGTGACAACAGGTTGGTGAGCCAATCAGAAGAGAGGAGGCTCTGAGCATCGCTCATGATTTGTTGTGACATCACAAAGTTGCAGAAGTCCCGACAGCTCGTTTTAAGACACAGTTTTTAAATACACGCTTTGTGCATTTGTGGATTGCACAGTATTAATATAGAAACCAGACCTGCTTTATAATGAAAAAAGACATGGACATCTCACTTTCTACAATATGGGACCTTTTAGTTTGGAGAAACTGCAAGTCTTTTAGTCTTCATGAGTCACAGTTACAATTTCAGAGGTCATTTTGATTAAGAAAGTTAATTCCTCAAAGGATAATTCTGACTTATTACAACTTGTGTCTTATTTTTTCACTTCACAACTCAAGCACACAAGCAGCCAGGTTGTAAACAAACCAAAGAGGAAGTGCAACAGTTTTCTTGTTGTGTACAACAAAAGTTTGTGCTAATTAACATTATTAATTAGTATCACCGGCTAAACATCAGCATGTTAACATTGTCACGCTCTACGGCTTCATTTCTGATATTCTATTGCCTTACCCTGAATGTCACTACTGAGTGCAAGCCACCAAATACTAAAATAAATCCCCAAAAGTAAAGAATGAATTAATGATTTAATAATTGAATGAATGAATGTGTTAGTCCATCGTCTTCATCACCAAAAGCAAATTAAGACAAGCACCTCAGCTGCTGCGAGGTAATGCTATCACTACAGTTTCCCTTCTCAAATTCAACACAAAATGTTCATTGTAAATTCATAACCCCTTTTGAATAATTGATTCTAAACCAACAGTGAAAGGCGTCTTAGAGTTACATGTCATCTCCAGAAATCTAGGACATGGCAATCGAATCGTGAACACTGTAAAACAGTTCATGGAGCTCTGTGCATCATTAATGACAAATGTGCTGAAGGAGAAGATGACAGAGGTGAGCGAGGTATGTGATGTCTGTTCCTCTACCTGTCTACAGGACTGAATTTAAAAATATCACCCTGTTGTGTTTCTGTTACATAACCACCGCAGAACAAGTTACAGGCATCAGTCTTCATTCCCTTTCTCTTCTTTTCTAAATCCTGAGGTTCAGTGTTTTTGTTCCAAATGCTTTTTACTTGGTTGCCCAAAGGTTCTGACCCGCTAAGCACTCCGTGAAATGAAATGGCAGCTTCTTTGTATGTGGGCAATGGCACAACACAGTTATTTGCTTTTTTTTTTAAATCTTACTTCAGGAAGGTAGATGTGGAAATTGTCTGGGTTTGGAAGCAAAGAGTGAGCAAATGCATGCAAACATGATGTGGTTATTCATTTAATGATTGTGTGGGGCCTTTGTAAAGTAGCACAGCGGTCTCAAACTTAAATAATCTCCAATTTGTATAAATTTGTACAATATGTATATATATATATACACACACACTCTGCTATGGGTACAGCTTGTCCTCCCCTCTCTTAGTACCTAACACACTGTGCTGCATTTTTAATAGAGTAACGCCACTTGAGACTGCATTCATTGAGAATGGCAACTTTCTCTGTGCAGATGAGACATTAAACTCGACTGAAAATAATCAATTGTCCACGAATCCTGAAAGAGTCCTGAAGGTCAATCACAGAACACTACCTGCCCAGCATAAAATGGCAGACAGACACAGTTAGTAGCAGTTAGGTTGTTTACCTCCGGATTTGGTAGAGACCAAAAAACAGAGTTCAGACAAACAAGTCGGAAATTAACAATAATGTGGAAATGTATTGTAAGCAACACATTCACTATATCAACTTTTTCAAGGTAATAAAATGTCAGTGTTGCGTGTACAGTTTGTTTACGCTGCCCCCAGGTGGCTAAACAGGGGAGGGCTAGTTGGTTAGCATGCTAACCTCAGTGGCAGAAAAGACGTAATAGAGACGAGAGTTAACATTGGCGTTGCTTACCACGGCTGGAGACGGCTCTTGGTGAGTAAAGGAATAAAAGTTGATGCCGAACTCGCAATGTTTGTTCTAGACTGGTAAATAAACAGCTGTCAATGCTAACGTTGGCTATGTAGCAACAGTAAAATTTACATATATACTTTATATACTATATACCATATACTTTTATACCACTTTATGTAATTTCATACGTAAATGTTTTGTCAGATATGAAACACAGAGATTTCCAGCGTCAATTCCAGGTTTGGACAAACTGCGGCCCAACTTTACAGACACCAAAAATATATAGTGCAAAAATAAGTAAACACAAATTAAATAAACATAATTGTAAAATGCAGTGGTATGCCTTAATGATTCCCTTGTTTTGTTTTCCATCATAATAAAAACGAACTGGTTGGTGTGTAATTGCAAACAGAGACAGAACAGCTAAGCCACTGTGTTCTGCTCTAAAATGTAATAATACCAAAACTGGCTGCTTATGATGTTCGGTGGAGAAAAATGCTTAATTAAATGGGATTCTGTGAAATTCAACAAATGAAATTTTCTTTTTGATGCCCATTTCTAACATTTGTTAACCTCCACTCAACATTTCCTCCTGTGTTTAGCTCCGCTATGTGCTTTTACGACCACGATACTGGTTGTTTAAAGGACACACACTCAGCAGAAGCTGCAATTTGTGTTTGCGGTGGCCATAAAGTCAATTAGAGCGAGGTTTCACCAGCCGCTCCTGTTTGTTGTACTTCCTCTTTTGGACAAGGAGATTCTTTCTGATCCGATGCATAAAGAATGAATTATCATGAGATCTGAATCAGAGAGGAGTTTGCATGTTGTTTATTTTAACCAGCTTGATACCATCGATGTCAGAGTATTCAGAGTATTTGAAATTTGACACCTTTCCACTGTCCAACAATTCATCTGGTTTCATTGTTAGCTTTCAAAAGTAGTTCAACCAACCATGTTGTTTCCCTTGTTGGCGAAATTTTCTAACACTGTTGAAACAAGAGAATAAGGCAGACACATTGACATTACAGGTATTACATATATTAGTTTTAATAGTATTAGTAATAGTAATAAGTTGATTTATATCGGAGACAGGTAAAATAAAATGCAGGTAAAAATGTAGGACTGAATATATTTAGATTAATTAATAGCTTCATCCAAAAGGCATAATGTGGATTAAAAGTAATGTAATATACCCCAGATTCTCTTTTTTTTATTATTATTATTTTATTTAGTTTGCTATTCTGCTATTCTGCATTTTCTGCTATATATATGTTTTCTGCTTCTGGCTGCTCCACCGCTCCATATCAAAGATAAAGATGTAGAAATGACCAAGGGAAGACTCTTGCATTCCCATTTGCTGATGTTACAAAAGCCTGATTCTGCTGCTCTGGTCAAGGCTGCTGATAACAGGGGCTTTTTTTTTCCGGGGGGTTTGCTCTGCAGTGACCTTGCAACAAATGGCTCAATTATCCTGAGGTACCAGCAGACTTCATGCATTCTTTGGTTAACCCCTTGCTGTCACACACAGTCACACACACACTCACTCAAGTGTTCACTGGCCAAGGAGTTCAGAGGTCACTGCACTCTTTACTTTTCTCCTCTCTTTTCCACTTGGACTAATTTGTTTGACTTAATGACCACTGCCTTGCAGGAGAAGTCAACTTGCACAAAGTTATATGAAGGGCAGCTGAAGTCAGGTGCAGTAAAACATCCCCATAATGCCAACTTAACTGTATAGAAGCCATAAAATGCATCATAAAGACTCTTTGCAATGAAAAAACTTGGATTAAACATGGATCTCTTTATACTATGGAGGCTCGTTTTGCTTCTACGACAGTCAGGGACAGTGAAAACCATTGTCTCAGATTCTCTTGCTGTTGAAAGTCCCTTCTTTTTTCTGGGTCACTGCAATATATAACTGCTGTTTTTCACCGGTTGTTTACTGTAATCACGGTAATCTAGTGTGTTAAAGATGATACTGCTGTTAGACTCATTGTAAATAACATAAGAGTATCAGCTAAATGCTTTAACTGCAAATGCAAACACATGGAAATGAGGGCTAAAAGAGGCAACTAAACCATTTTTATGCCATTTGCATAATGAGGAAAGCGATCTTAAGTAAATATGCAACACACAGGCAGCTGGAAAAGTGAAATTAATCTCATTCCATTCCTCACAGAGTCGAATTTAATGATAAAATTAGAAGATGTTTTTCAGAGTCACTGTTGCGACCCACCCATGAGCTCTAGTTTTTGAAAGGGTTGCCAAGAAGTTAACAAGAAAAAAAAAATTAACAAACATCTGTCTTCTCTGCAACCCCCTAAATTTAACATCTGCTTTAAATATTCTTCAGTCAATCTATTTTATTTAAGATAAAATTAACTATAAGTGATATCAGTAATATCATATCATATCAGAGACTTAAAGACATCTTCACTTGCAATTGTACTCGACTGGCACCTCACTGCGCACTGAAAGTTCATGTTTACCAACTTTAAGTCATAGTTTCTTCATATGGTTTTCAACAGCCCTACCTCCACACTTTGTCTCAGCACTGAGCCGATGCTGGAGAGTCTCAAATATACAGTCAATCTTCAAACTACAGTAACAGTGTAACTTAAGTGACCTCATCCATCAACATGATGCCGGTCAATCACGTTCAATCTCGCATATGTCACGTCACTGTCGCTCAGGACACATGCTGTCCACATACAGAGTGCAAGCACGTGCACAAGCAACAGGAGGCTGACTGCAGTTCACTTAACGGCCACCGGTGTCATTAATAACAAGGCTTTTCTGAACGGTACCTATAGAACCGAGAGTCATCAATTCAATTCCACAAATGCGGCATTTAAGAGGACGAGAAAACACGAGCGTTTACCTGGAAGCAGAACGGACACGAGAACAGGGACCGGACGCCTTGACAAACATACAAACGATCCGCATCACTCGCAGGAAGCTCTGCTCCCTGTCTTCCCCTCTCTCCCTCTGCGCGCGCCTCCGCGCTCCTTCAATGCGTTTCAGAGACGACTGCTCTGTCAACGTTTGTAAAGGTGGCGGTTGACAGCGTGTCACTTCCTGCCCCATCCACGACACATATGCAGTTATCGCTTGAAGTGGGCTCTACGCCGAACCAGGTGCTGAGAATAGTTGTGTTTCGTAGGACTGGTTTTCTTTGGGTGTATTGACATTAACTCCTTTTCCTCTTTGCCACTATGGGCCTTTTATACCAACTAACTGCTCATCCTGTGCAGGTCAAAAAAAAAAATCCCTGCAGTTTAAAAAAAAAGCATGTGAATTAAAATTTTTGGTGACAATTCTTTTTTGTTTTTTTTAACGAGAACATAGTCTGTCTTCCTTCATTGTTGTCTTGGTGCTGGGATGAGAGAAATACAATAGAATAAGTAGAGGATACACAAAAGAGGCTGTTTAGGGACATTGCAGGCCCACAGCCACCTACACCCAGCTTTTATTCTCACTGTTATTTATTTATTTTTTATCCAAATACACAGTTTGAATTGTTTAATGTTGCAGGTTTAGTTCCGGTTGAGAGAGTGGGTGTGTTTACTGCTCCGAAGAAGCCAGAATTATTCTCTGTTCCTTAATTTGTCTCCAAAGATACTTGACTGGATTTTTTTCCAATGTGTCTAACTGCATTATTACAAAACAGAAAAGTTAATTATCAACCAAAGGGATAAAGAATAATTACCATATAGGTCATTTTTTACTGATATGACCCATAGGAGTGTCTCTTGAAATAGCACCCCTACGGCCCCTTGGTTGTCATGGTTACAGTAATAAACAGCAGCAGTGATAAATTATCATTGCTTGGTAAGGTTTAGGCACAGAAAC
>NW_019525491.1:1023268-1110265 GCF_002814215.2 Seriola lalandi dorsalis
GAAAGAGTGTGCACCATTATGCCCCATTTCAATAATTATCCAGTCTTGCCTCTCTGTACAGCAGCAGGCATTCGATTGTGGCCATTTGGAACAAGTATAAACTCTTCTGTCATCAGTCATGGTCACATGAAACTTTTTAAGAAATAGTTTCAGGAACACTCAGTATGGGTTTGCAGAGCTTTGGGCTGGATGTCTTTACAGTCCCTCACAAACATGGCAAAATTTGGATCCCGCTGAGGTTTGTCGCTGTGCAGAGGTGGAAAATATAATTTGAGGCTAATTGCAAGGTTGGCATTGTTTAGTCTATTGTGTAATACCTATTGTGTCTCTCTATAATTCGGCACATTGTGGCACAATGTGATTCAAGGAGGAATAAAATGATAAAAAGGTTCCAGGGCGCTGATTAACGTCTGGGGAAGGGGCCAGATAAAAAGGGGGGGCCAAAATCTTACCTATGACAGTGCGCAAACATCCAAAACACACACAGCGAAAAGAATAAAGGGTTAATGTGCAATAACTGCCACCGTGGAGGGGGGAAAGGGCCACAGTCATTCACCAGGCTCCCTGTGGACTCAATCAGCAAGTCCTAAAAATTAAAGGATGAAAAAGGATTAAGATAAAATACTTACCATATCGTATACAGTGAGATTTCCACATCTCTTTTGATTATAAAGCAGGTGCAGGTTCTATATTAATACTGAGAAAGTATCAAAGCGTTCAGTCCATGGTGAAATCCATACGGCCTGTATTCAGACACGGAGCCTTAAAAGGAGCCGTCTGTACTTCTGTGGCTTTGTGATGTCATAAGAAAGCAGCCTATGGATATCTGTCTCCAAACTGTCCATCTGTTCAAACCCAGACAACAGCTAAAACCAGTCGAATTAAATAAATCAAAATAGCCATGCAAAACAGTAGTGGCAGGTTCCTTTTCACTGTGAATACAGCATGTTGCTTTTGTGTGTGTGTGTGTGTGTGTGTGTGTGTGTGTGTGTGTGTGTGTGCGCCTAACTGAAGAGTGTTTCCAGGTGAGGGGGAAGCCAGAGCAAAGAGGGTGAAAGGGGCAGTACCTTGAGTCAGGGATGCGTTCAAGACTGCTGTTCTATATTCTAGTGTCATTGCATAAGTCAGTTTTTAACATCAGTTTCAAAAACTGAAATATAAAATTTCCCATTTACTGTCATATAAAACACACTGCAGACTCTAGATATTGATTGAAACAGGCAGAGTATGATTATTAAATTACTATGTAAAGTAATATGTTCCATGTGTGGAGGAAGAATATCTGTAGCAGCTGTGTGTGGCATCTTGGATGGATCTAGAAAAACATCCCAATCTCCCAGTGCAGAGTTTAATTTATTCTATTCCAGAGACATACAAATAACAAACAATGTCACCAGTTCACATGATCACCATATTTCACATGACAGTTTGTGTGTGTGTGTGTGTGTGTGTGTGTGTGTCAGTTTGTCTGCTGTGCGCTGCCATTAATCAATCTGTCCTCCACCAGAAGGAGAAGGACGGAGGTTGGTCTGAGAATGTGAAGCGTTTTGGTGGGAGATCCAAGTGATTGGCAGATAAGAAACGCTGAGAATTGCTGCACCGAGTAGAATGAGGCTTTTTAGGTGAAAAAAAAAAGGAGGGGAAAGAAATACATGAAAAACTGAAATACATGATGAAACACGCCCGCAGACCTACAGAGGTCTCTGCTGTCACAACAAACAGAGCAGTGGGTCACCCGTGGAGTCCGGTGGTGTCTCTGAAATCAGCTGTCCTTTTGTAAAAACAGCCTCCTGCTGTTCGTGCGATCGGGTCATTCCCAAACTCGGCAACCTGAGTGGAAACAAGTCCACCAGCTGTGAATCTCCAGATAACATCTCCACCCTGTGTGGTGTCTTCTTAACTTCTGACAACTAACAGAAAAATCTGTCCAGGACTGACGTGCTTCACTCTCTTTATACAAATCCAGATGGTCGGCGCTGCCCTGAGCAGGGAGAGGAGCTGGCAAGAGACTAAAATCTATATTTTTGAAAGATTCATTTAAGCGGGCACTTAACAAAGAACAAATTCTTGTTTACAGGAATGGCCTGTCAGAATAGCTGCAGGGAGACACAGACCTCATACAAAACACAGCGGGCTGAAGCGCAAGCCTTCTGCTGCCGGATACTGAGCTGCTCCACTGGAGCAGTTAGTGGGTAATGGTTTGCTCAAGGGCAACAGGGCAGAGGAATGTTACTCATACCGCCTTCCCCTGATCTGGTTTCCTTCAGGGAATTCAAACCAGTGACTTTATAACTTCATTTCACGGGTCACAAGTTTGTTTCAGCGATGCTGAACCCTTTTCCGAATGGTCAATAACAATATGACAACAAAATAAATACACAGTCTGCATAATTATGATCTTTAAATGATGTAAAAACAAAAAGAATTGATTGTGAATTCACTGAAAAAAAACTATAGAAAGAGGTGATATGGTATTAACAAGAATATTTTTCCAATAAGCAACTTTAGCATCACATTTCCCGCCACCTGACGAATGTGCGAGCTCCTATTTGGTCTCCCCCACCTGCTGAGGTAAATATCTAATATGAATTTTTAGCTGCTAAACTGTGTTCAACACCTGGTCACTACCTTTCTGAAGTGAGAGGAGAGTTAGTGATATCAAAATAAAACAGGAAGTATGTGAAAATACAAGACATAACCAAACATGAGAGCATGACCTAAGATGCAGAGCTGGATAGTTACAGTGGGGACAGGGAGAATTGACCATAAACTTTTTTGAGTTGGTTTTGGAAGAAGAGCTTTGAGGCTCAGAGTGGGCTGCTCCGTCGTCGCCATCTTGGCAGTGCATTACTCCGCCTAACTCGCGGCTAATCCACAAAATGGACAAAGTGGTGTATGGAGCTGAGATAATGGTGAATAACTGTATGTGGCAAACATTTATTATGTATTATGTGTAACTTTAAACCTTAATAAAAATTTAAACTGGTGAGTTATATAAAAATACATGCCCGCACAATTGTCATGAAGGGGGAGATTTGTTATAAAGACCAAAACTGTTTTTTGTACCAGGCTGTAAACATGTTTATTTCTGCTGTAAAGTTAGGCTTTTTAACGTGGGAGTCTCTGGGGATTGACTCTCTTTTTGAGCCAGACTCAAGTGGTCATTAGAGGTACTGCAGTTTTGGCACTCTCGTGTTGGCTTCATTTATCAGTCCCGGAGGTTGGTGCTTGGCTGTAGCTGCTGATGAGATCAGCAGGAGAGAACCAGAACAGTAAATATGTGGACTGATGAAGTAGAACAACGAGCTGAGGGGTGAGGGGAATCGCAAGTTGGGTAATAACCCCTGTCACATTACAAACAGTATTTTCGTTAATATATAAAAGCACTGACTTCTGCAGCTTTAAATGACCTTGTTTGCATAACACTGTATTATCACCATAGATAGAAAAAGAAACACGTACAGGAGTAATTCAGTCTCTTGCTGGCGGTGTGAACCAGGTTGCAGTGACAGCTTTAATGCACCAAACAGGAGCATCACGGCCGGTAAAGAGCTTTCCCCCCCGGCCCCCTCGCCCTCCTGTAGACAGCAAGTCAACTGTGTCATTGGCCTGCTAATGGGAGGGATCACGCATGGCTGTATAACAAGAGCAGGACAAGCTGTCAGTGGTCCTCTGACAGGTGCAGCTTTCCCAGAATGCCTTGTGGCCGTGCCGCAGAGTGCAGTCGAAGCCCCTAAATCTCTGGCTGCTTCTCTGCTGACGAGCCAAACGCATCCATCTCCCACAGACACAAGTAATTAGGTTTTCACCTGGGCCTTACGCAGCAAGCCGGGAGAATAGTACTCTGCTGCTGCTCTCGCTCGCTTCCACTCTTCCTCTCTTTCACCTCCAATCAAACCACCTCCACTTTTCACAATGGAGAGGGCTGTGTGTGTCTGTTTGTGAGACTCAAGGAAACAAAGGGAGAAAAAAAAAAATGTTCTCTTCAGAAAGCCTGAGAGACTGAATGACGATGATGCACAGAACTCCCACAGCTAATAATGATTCGTTACAGTAACTGCCAAAACATCTCAGCCAGTAAACAAGTGTGGGAGTGGAGCCCTTGTCACTCAGTCAGGCCCGCTGAGCAAACACATCATCACAGCAGCAGCTATTTATTTACATAATACAGTTATATAATGAACATCAAGCCTAATGCAGCACTACAAGGCCGGCGCTAATCACACTGCTCGGAGTAAAAACACTGTGTCACCTAAGTATGTATATTTTTAAACCTGAAATATGTTTCACCTTCTATCACTATGTTGTGCTCAGAATCTGAGTTTGTAATCTGTTGCTGAATACAGTAATGTGCAGGACTTTTGCCACAGTTTGGTGAATGACATAAGAGACACAGAGGTGACATCTCATCACTGCACAATAAGTCTGGGCTGCACAAAGCGCAGGAGTTAAGACACCAGACACCCAGGTTTGCATCTGGACTCCTGCATGTGGTTTGGTTTAGCCAACAAGAACACTATAGCTAGGATCAGGGGAAAGCTGGTGGGTATGTATTGAAAAAGTAAAGATGTGTTGTCTTGTGTTCTACTGTGATAGAAGATATTGTAGGGAAATATATGAAGTACATTGTCAATCAACGTTTTTTGCAGATACCTGCCGGATAAATATTCTTCTACTTTGCAGATACGATCATTAAAATGTTTCCTCACGAGAAAAGTTGAAGGGGTTGTGTAACAGAAAATTGAATTTAGATTTTCTCAGCTTTGCTATTTTTCTTGTTGAATATTCAGACGAAAAATCATCTCAACTCAAGGCACAAATCTTGAGATTTTTCAGAGCTTTCAACCAAGTGTCATGATCTTCGTCAGTAGAATGTAAATGGCAGTGTAGTCACATGATAACACCTGAGACATTTCTGTTCGCACTGTGATCCCAAGGTCAGTAATGAGCTCCCATGATGAAATAAGACATCCTGCACAAAATGTTCCATGGATCTCTGTTGTGTTGCACTACAAGATTGTAAAAAGATTATGGAAAGTATTAAATAAGCAAATTTTGCACCCCTACAATTATTCTTATTATTTTGTTTTCTTTAGAAATAAATAAAATAAACTTTGACAAACCTGGCAGATCACTTTTACTGCTGCTTTGAAAATGCTTCATAAATCCTTAAAGTGGCAGTCTCAAAGATTTCAGTGCTGGTTGATTTGGCGACACCCGTAGTTACTGGTATTAACAGCAAATGTGGTTTAATATTAAAGGTCACAGAATTTTGCAGGCAGCAAAACAAAGTATTGTTGTTTTAATAAAGAAGTCAGGCAGTAATTGGCCTTTTCCCATCATTCTGTAAGCAACCATGATCTCATTTTATGCTGCACACGACGGCCTGAGTCTGCAAACAGCAGGGTGCAGTGAAAGGAGTTGGTTACCTGGCTGAGAAGTTGGAGGCGTGCAGCCTCTCACCCCGCACCTCTTCATCAAACAACTCGACTCACTGTGGCTGCTCCCTCTTCTTCCATTACCCCCTGCATTTTTGATCAATGATTGAGAAGCTCACTGACAAACAGACTGCATTTCCTGTAACTACTGTGACTACATAATAAAAGCCAACTCATCTTTCACTCGTTAAATGCTTTTTATGTGAAGCCGCATCAGTAGGAAATGCTCGGTTTGCATCAGCAGCAACTGAAAGATCCCATATTGCATAAAGTGAGATATCCATGTCTGTTTTGATTATAAAGCAGGTTTAGCTTCTATATTAATACTGTGAAAGTATCAAAGCCTCAGTCCACAGAGAAAGACACACAGCTTGTATTCAGACACTGAGCCTTAAAACCAGCTGCCCAGCACAGACAACCTGGACCCACCATCCAGTATTACAGGATTTGGTTTTGGAGAGTTTACCTGAAATCTGCTGTACTTTTACTCAATCACTCAGACAACAGTCAAACAGTCAACTCACCGACCTGTTGTTGCTAGAGCTCCAGAGAGAGGCTTGTTGTAAGAGATGTTTTTTAGTATTTAAAACTACAAAAATCTTCCTTTGTATTTCAAACCTTCAAATAAAACAGTGGAGAAGTTTAAAACATGGGACCTGTAATACAGCAGTTTTTTGTTTTTTTAAGGGAATGCCGCCACAGATACCCGGTTCATAATACTGCAAGTATATAAATAATTTCCTCTGTGGGCCATTGTGTTACCTCATTGGAGGATAGACAGCAACTTAACACACATTTATTTGACTGAAAATCTTCAAAGTATTGCCTGAGTATCAAACACTCATCTCCTGCGGACTTGCTCTGAAAAGTTTTTATCTTGCTTCTCTCATACTGAGCAAACAGATCAATGGCAGAGCAGTGGGTGATGCTCAAGGGATGATTTCTATGGATGTTTTGATTTTTTTGAGTTTTGACATGTTTTTTATTTGTTTTTTTGTTTTTCTCGCCATGACTTTGCCCGACTACAGCTGCCATCCTCTGCAAGAACCCAACGTGAGTTTGAGCAGCTTTCTTAGTCGAAGCTACAGAGGAAGAAAAGGGAAGTGAGAAGGCCAATAGGGATCCTAGATAGAGCTGCTTCTGCTCTGACATACTTTTTTTTTTAAAACACCGAATAGAGAAAAAAAGCCACATATGTGTGTTCTGCCCCCTTTCCCCCTTTTTAAAGCCGGTCGACATAAGTAGGGCACCAGGAAGAGACACTGCATTTTTCCAAGAGGATGTTTGGAACACACACTCTCACAGGCCAGAAGTAACGTTTTTTTGGTTCTGTCGCTGAAAAATGTGAAATGATGCATCTCGCTGTGTGTATTTTCTAGGCCAGGACTGTACGCCAGATTCACAGTGAGTGCCGCCATGAAGTGGGAACAAATTTATCTTGGCACTCGCAGTGCGGATACAGCAGAACAAGTCTTCACTGCATCCTCTAGCTGTCAAGCAGATTCTGCACTACGACAAAAACGGTGATTTTATCTATCATGTCGTTACACAGTCTGTTTTGTGCTTTGTTTGTGCGTGTGTGTGTGTGTGTGTGTGTGCGTGTGTGTGTGTGTTGTGAAAGAAGTGAAGAAAAAAAAAACCTGTCAGTTGGTTCAGGTAGTCGTCTTTCTAAGCTTGTGAACAAACTTGTTTTTGCTATCAAAAATGTCTTGCTATTCACTCACATTTTGTGCCGTATGTAATTCCAAGTGTGAGAGTTGACGCGCAGAATGTCAATGACCGGTCAAAACTTTATGAAACTGAACTTTTTCAGGGACATCTTGTTTAGCTCCACACAGTTTATCCATGAGTTAGTTTATCCATAGGGCTTTGAAAAGTTGTTTGGAGTCCAAGGTTGGTAAAACTTTTCTAAAATATGTGCCATGAAAATCTCTGAGACTGGAGTTTACATAGAAAAACATAAATGCGATACAAGATATGAGGATAATGACAGAGCAACATTCTCACAACAGACGGACTCTGATTAAGGAAGTTGTTTGTTTATGTCTGAATCTTTTACTTAATAAAATGACATTCTCTCTACCAACCTAACACATAGATCAATACATCTTTCACTATTTGAGGTATTTTGACTTTCTTTAGGCTACAGCTACACCAGTGCATCTCTACTGCTACGTTTAACAGCTGGCACCCACACCACTGGAAACACTGCAAACCCGGTTTTAATTGGAAACTCTGTGGGGTTGCGTTTGAGTCTGGATGAGTACAAACGACGATGTCAGCACCGACGTTCACCTCCTGACTGCGTCTCATGAGTCATGACGTATCCTTCCCTGATTCGTCACGCTCCGATGACGTGAACTAACAAAAACACTCGTCAGTAAATTTTCAAACCTTCTCATACAAAGATTTACACACTTAATGTTGTCAGATAACATCAAGGGAATGTGATAATGTGATACTGAAACGTGAAAATTAAAAAGCAAAGTTTGAACAAACCTTGACCTCCTGCAGAACAGAAAGTACAGTTTATCATCTGACCCTCAATCTCACAGTATGAAACCATTTTATAGGCCACTGTTTATTTTCAAAAGTGCAGATTCATTGATCATGAGACGAGCCTGTTTTCCTGAAATTGACTTTGTGGAGAGATGTCAGGCTTTTACAGCAGCAGCCACAAACACCAGAGTGTGTGGAGGAATAATGTGCAGTGGAAAGGGAGGGAGGAGGGAGGAGGGAGGAGGGAGGAGGGAGTGCTGAGAAAAATCCAGATCTGCCATCTGACAGCCTCCATTAGAGAGAGACTGGGCTGCAGACTGGGGTTAACTGGTGCAGATCAAGCTGATATGGCACAACAGCAGCTGCTTTCTCATCCACTGTCTGCTCAGCGCCGCTTAACCAGGATCTTTATTGTTGGAATATGAGACCACGCATGAGGAGGAACTGTTGAGAGCTCTGCTGTTACTATTCTGTTTGTAGTATCTGGTAAAACTCTGGTACTCATGCATTACTTATCAAGTTTTCATTAAAATGTGCAATTTTAGTGAATTAATTATTTGAGGAAAGTTCATTTCTGCCCAAAAGAAAAGTTGGACAACATGAAAAGTTGACATTGTGGGGATATAAAGCTTCCCATGATAAAAAAAAAGAAAATTTTCATGGTAATGTAACTGCACTCAGATGACTTGTTCTGTGGAGTTTATAAAGTTTGAGTTCCTGTTGGTGGTTCTTGTTTCCTCGTCTTTTCATACAACAGTATATCAACCCAGTCCTTTTACTCATTCCACACAAACCACTGTTTCTTTTTCGAAGCTGCCGACTTCCGAGCTAAATCAGCCCACAACATCAAGTTGCTTCTGCCAGCGTTGAGTGTTACACAGTGAAATTCATTTACATTAAGACTAAACCTTGGTAGGCAAATGAGCGTGGCGTATGTGAGTCATTCCCCTTTCATGTCTATTTATGCAGATTGCGATCGGTTTCACCCGTCTCTGTCATCCATATTTCAATGCCTTAGATAGCATAATTGCAGGCTATGCTGTTTCTATTTTTGAGTCCTCCTCGGACTGCGAAGGCCCAAAGAGAATACATGAAACCCTGTTTGAACTGCTGGAGCACAGTGGATGGAGAATACATCTCAAAGTTAAATGAGAAAAGACAACTTGTAATGTTGCTTTTTCTGCAAAACATTACATAGTTGTACAATTACTGTACAATAAGTTACACTAGCTGTGGTAATCATCATGCATCAAACTCGGTTTCAGATTTAATTCCTCAGCGTGCAACAAAACAATTATTTCAAGATTTACCACCTTGGAAGAATTTTCTGCAGCTTTGGGTGAAATATGAGCACATGTGGTGGAAATGGACTCCCACACAGTGGAGGGAACTAAATACAGCTCCGATGGAAAAATCTGTCGAAATGATACTGTACAATCCGCAGTGGAGCCCAGTGATATTTCTTTAAGAAAAACTTCTGGCATTCATCTGTAATTGTTTAACTGGCTTTCTTTTTCAGCTGAAATCATGTGGAGCCAGTGATGAAGTGTGGTATTGCTCTTTTTTTTTTTCCTGTTTATACACAGGAAATAATTGAGAATTGCCACATTGCAGCATGAACTGAATCTGAACCATATCCAATCGCCTTACAAATATTTTTCAACTAAAGGTCTTTATGTGGAGCCCTGAAAAACAAAAAGGTAGCAAAAGGCAAAAAGGTTATCAGACAAAATACAACTAAATAAATAACTAATATGGAGTGTGCAGAAAGAAATATAAAGTTTTATTCTATGTTTTAACCAAAAAAGCAAGTCAGGTCCAAGGTTCAAGAGCTTTTTTTTGTCGGTTCATACTATATATGTATATCATACATTTGTGGAGGTGATATATCGTTTCTCATGTACCACCTGGCAGGAGGGTGGGGGGTGTTGGCCAGGGTGTGCAAGCCTCACAGCTTGGGAGAGGAAGCTGTTGCAGGGCCTGGTAGAAGAGGTCCAGGTGCTCCGGTACCTCCTGCTGGATGGTAGGAGGTGAAGAGGCTGCAGCTAAGGTTGGCAGCGGCCCTTCATGATGGTTGAGGGCCTTGTGGGTGCACCATGCTTCATACACATGTTGTACTGAGGGGAGAGAAGTACAGTTGAACTTTTCTGTTGTGATCACTGTTTGCTGTGAGGTTTTATGATAAGAAACTATACAAGACACTGATCCACAGGATGTTTTCAGTGGTGCTTCTGTTGAATGTGGTGATGTGGTGGAGGTAGACTCCCAGGGGCAGTCAGGAGTGGGCTGAACACACAGCCTTGGTGGCCGTGTAGCTGCTAATCTGAACTGACTGCAGTCTACCAGTGAGGAAGTCCAGGACCCAGTTGCAGAGGGAGGTGTTTAGGCCTTGCTGAATCAGCTTCGCAATCAGATGTTTTTGGGTGATTGCGTTGAAGGCTGAGCTAACGTCAGTGAACAGCATGCTGACTGAACCATTCTTTATTTTCGGGTGGTACCAGGCACAGTTTATAAGTAAAAGAAAACTTCATTTTACTATTCTATTTATCTTTCACTAACCCCCTACGCGGTGTTTTCTTTTTTTTCACGTTTCTGTGTCTGTTGTATGGCTAGCTTAAAGGCTTGAGACTCTACAGTGACTCGGTATCAGAAAGTGACGAGAGGGTCCAACGGGACCAGGACTAGCTGGTTAGCACTGGTGTCGTTTCCACCTCTGGAGACAGCTGCTGGTGAGTAAAGGAATGAAGTTTGATGCTTCTTCTAGACTGGTAAGTAAACAGCTGTTAATGCTAATGTCGACTATGTAGCAATAGCAAAACTTACAAATAGCTTTAACTGAAACCACTGATAAACACATTTAGCATCGTCCTTTTAAGCTATGGCTCCCTAGCTGAAGCTAACTCTCTGTATAAAATTAGCCTTCACCAGCCAGTCCGTGCCATGTTAATCATCAATACTGTAGTACTGCTGTAGCATGACTGTATTTACTTAGACAGTATATGAAGACTAGATCACATGCTAAGTTTTATCCAGATTTACAGATGACAAATGAAGAACCTTAATAAAAGTCACACAATCACGAGATAACAGGAGCTGCTGTGACTTGCAGCCATCCGTGCGGCGCCGTCTTTTCACGCACCAAATCAAGACACTGACATGTCGAGCGCAGACGTGTCCTCTACACGTGGCGAAACAGTAATCTGTTGTGGTGATTAACATCTCTTCCCTCTCTTGTTCCTCCTTGGATTTTGCCCTTGTCGTATGTTTGTTTTGACTACAGCGGATCAGATCCTATCTGTAAGGAGACGCAACTCTCTCCACATCTGCTAACCTCAGGAGAAAGTCTGGAGCCATTTGTGAAATAACAAAGGACAGTAAAGTTGTAGTCAACACTAAGTGATAAAACAAGAAACACCACAGTAGCTGTGTGTCAGGAGCATCAAGGATTTCAAAACAGCTTGCTCGATAGTTTTCTCGCCCATACAAAACAACAAAGACACTTTTATTATGCAGCAGGAATTTCCTCCAAAAATATAAAGACAGAGGCGATAAAACAGTAAGAGGAACCTGTGTTTGTATTTATATCCACCATGGCAGGAAGAATTACAAGTACTGCCTTGAAATCAGAAACAGTCATAACTTTGTTCAAATAATCTTAAATCTACTCAAGACTCACCAAAACAATACACTCACACCTGGCAGTTTTATTATTTATGTCCAGTGATTTCATCATGTTTCTTTCTGCCGTGTGAAGATTCAGATTCTTTTCTTTTTTTCAGTTTTTGACTCGACATCTGTTGTTCACGCTGCCTGGCTTTAGTTCCAATCAATAAATAAATCCCTGTCATGCATGAATTATGAGAAAATGGTGGAGATTGTTTGTATTGTTCAAAATTATACTAAAATTTAAATCCATTTTATTTATTTATTTATTTTTCTTTTTTCTTTTTTTTTTTACAAAATTCTGTTTTATTTAAAAGTTATTTAACTGTACACACATATTTAACAAAGGAGTAAAAAAGGTATAAACCCACAGATGAGGATTAGACCTCCCATGTCTTCTAACATCTAATGTTATGCACATTGCTTATTGAATGGAAGCACTACGGTGTCTAATCCAGATGGTCCAAATGGAAGACTTTTCTCCTCCCACCTTCATGTCGACCTTACTTAAGAATTCAACATGGATCTGATGTTCACCACAGAGCAGGCTTAGCGCTTGCAAAGTAACTTGTCTTTGGATGTCACCTTTGGATATTGTAGAAATGATTTCAGAAATGTAGACATTTAGCGTCAAACTGGTGGAGCGTGTTGGGATCACCCACCGATACTGTGTCCACTTACCTGCAATTAACATATAAGTTCTGTTTGTTCATGTGATACAGCCGAGCACACTTTACAATTAAAACAAAACAAACAAACAAACAAAAAAAAGTTCAGCATGGAAGGTCACTGGAAATAAGACTTAATTGTAGCACATCTCACAGTCTTCAGCAGGAGGTGCCCATTTGTCATGGAGTTGTTGCCATGACAACTGAGTAAACTCCATCTGCTGATGAAGACAGTGACATGAACCTTGAACCAAGATTATTTTGCCAAAATTTTTAAAATAACAGCTACTATCCTAACAGCTGAAACAAGTAACTACAAACTCTTAAATGCTACTTGAATAATTACAGACGGACAGTATTTCATTGGGATCAATTAATAAATGGATAAATTTGATACCACTACAGTATGTGTAGAATTTAAAAATGATTAAATTTAATTAAATAAAATTACGTTAAAAAACATATGATTGCTCTTTAAAAAAAATAATTCATTTATTAACAACTTAGGCTACAAAGTGTTTATTTAGAAAGGTGATAAGGACAGAACTGCATCATTGAGAAATCTGCTCCTGAACTTTTACCATCCATTGTTCTAAATTTGTGTTGAAACGTTGACTGTGATGCATTTGAGGACTCACTTGACCTATAAACTCGATCCATAAACCTTGTAAGTCCAGTCAGTAAACATGTAAAACCAGTTCAGAGAGGCTGAGAAGAGGAGCAGCTGTTGGCAGATGTAAACAACTGTTACCTGAGCTGAACTGACCTGAAGTGACCCCTGGTCAGTAACATGCAAATAAACATCTCTGTGTGTTGTAAGTGGCCAGACGTGTGGGAGTTACACACAAATCAGATAGTGTCAAACTGACATTCAAATACTTTTCCCGTTATTGTCTCAACTTTCTGGCGCTCTTTGTGTTATGCTTTGTGGTCAACTCCACCCATCCATTATGGAGGTTAAAACAAACAGCAAGAATAAATTGACTCTTAGTCTTATAATTAGAACATTTTTTGTGAGAGGTCAGACAGTTTATAACAACGACATAATGACTCAGAAACACTGATTTTAATAAGAAATAATTAATTGCTGAAAACAACACAAAGTCACCTCCTGACTTTTCTCTGCTCTTCTGCATGTTTTCACCCATTGGTTGAACCCATAGCTTTATTTATTTAATTTATTTAGGATTGCTGTATGAAAATTAAAAAATTTTATTATTACTTTTTAAAAAAGAAAAAAAAGATTATTCACTGCATCCCACAACCCCAACTGGAACAGCTTATATTCAGTTATGGTAACACATGAAAGTTGATTCAAATCTGAAAGCTGACTTGTGGCAATTGAAAGATTATCTTAAATTTTCTGCCTGTATTTATATATACAGAACAATAAGATGTAAGAAACACATCTCAATATAAAACAGTGCAATAATTCAGCCAGACTACCTACAGGCCTCAGAAATGAGCACAGAGCTGAATCAACACCTCCAAGAGAGCATCAATAAAAACTGATTGCAAGCTTAAGACTGGATTTACTACAGAGGTGTCATTTGATTGCATTATAGAGTAGCAGCATGGGATGACGTATTTTTAGGCCTACTTGGACGTCCGCATCACCCTGGTTCCCTCAACAAAAAGCCAATGGGATTTTTACATTGGCTTTTGGATTACTGCAGAAAATAAAAATTACAAGAAAATTACAAAAGCACAAGGTGGATCGGTTTTCATGTTCAGCGTGAGGACGTTTAACGTCCCCAACAACCTCTGTTTTTAAGAGATGTAAAAGCTTAAGAAATCACAACTGGACTATTTTATGACGTAGAATAAAACGTGACAATGTCTTCAGCTTGTGTTCACCACAGACCTTATTTGAGTCTTCTAATCAAAAACCCATTCAAATAACCCACAGACTTCAGGATAAGGGAACCACAAGTGGTAAAATGCTAACTAGTTTCCAGGTTTTAAAACTCATTCCTGCAGCACTATGTTGTACAGCTGTGCCTAAGACACTGGTAACTCAGTTTATTTTTACTCTGAAAAGTTTTGCAGGTTTACTTCAGGCTGAAGGTGCGGGCTGGGACACCACCACACACCGTCTCCATCACATTTAATCACCCATAGAGCAACACAGCAAGCACAGGAAGGTGAGAGTTCAGTCAATTACCACCAACACATGCAGTGAAGAGGAAGGCCTCATCCTATCAGGTGCACAGTCAGCAACTGTCCATCACATTCTCTGTATACAGAGGGATAAAAGTTTCATGCATAAACTACATTAAAAAAAAATAGCAAATGGCAAAGAAGCAGTGGTCAAAGTCCTGAAATGAGAAGCACTAAGGTTTTCACATTAAATCCACAGACAAACATTTCAAGTATTTACCTCCACATCGTATAAAAGGGGTTAGTGTTTTTACACATACTGTACAGGACCGGCTCCAGCTCTCTAAATCCTCTGTCCAAACAGATGGAGGGCCTTTAACAAAGCATGAAACCAAACACAAAGAGCCTTTTTCACGGCACACATTCTGACTTGTCATAGCGAGGAAAGCACAGGTGGAACTAATAACATTAATTTAAGTGACCCAGTGAGGCAGCATGAACAATAGCAGGACCCCTTGAAGTGGCACACCTTAATTACACGTAGCCATTATTGTTACTAATTACAGCTGTGCTGGATATGTCAAAATGTCTGAGGCCCATGGATCTTTTCAAACGCAGCTCGTCAAATGCCTTTTACAGGATTTGTGTCGGGTCTAAAACGACTCATCCCGCCTTCGGAAGACAGTGCACTTTATTGAGATGTCAAACTAACACTAAAAATGAGAATATGATTTGTCACACACCAAATGCTCAGGTTTAGATCCACCTCTGGAGCAGCAATGTGTATTCATGTATATGTGCGCATGTGTATTTAACTTGTAATTTCTTTAATGTAAGTATTTGTCATTAGATAGTATTTTTTTTAACTATTGTACCTTCTCTTGTGTGTATTGAAATCTACATAGTGCACTTATATTAATTATTTCTTTACTTTTTGTAAATGTTAAACTGTGTGAATAATATGATGGATTTTATGTTTCATCGTAACTTAATGAAGGTGTATATAGAGTATGATTACATGATCACGTGATCTGTCTCCTAATTGACAAGAGAGGCTAGCAAACATGTTGAAGTCACTCTTCCAATACTGAAATAAATTAAAGGGAATGTTTCAACATTTGGAAATCCATTTATTTGCTTTATTGCCAAGAGTTGACCAGTAAAGACCTGTACAACCTTTAATGTATGTGCATGAAGCGTATTAGCTAGGGCAGCTAACGAAGCTCAGCATAAAGAGGGGGAACAGGGGAAACTGTTACCCTGTCGTGACTTGTTAGTTAATTTCATACAAAAACAGAAATGTGACTATTTCTTGTTTTATTTTGTTCATCAAGAAATAGTGAAATAGTGTTTCAGGTGGATTTTTGAGCTTTGGGAAGAGCTGTTCTTTGTTATTGTAAACTAAGCTAATCCCTGAGCTGCAGCTCCGAACTTAAACACACAGGCAGGAGACTGGTATCTATACTGTTATCTCACTCCTGGCAAAAAAAAAAAGCAAATAAACTGAAAATGTCAAACTACTTTTAACACGACTAGAGCTTATAGTTTTTGCAGCAAACCTGTTTCTCAGGCTTTATTATTTCCCCTTACCCCTTACATTTCGCCAGCTACAACTGCTTCATTAAGATGTTCTACTAAATTAAAAATTGAACTGTTAGCAAATTTAAAACAACTCTAAGCATATTCTCAGTGGCAAATGTAAGCCTATACCAATTACCCAAATGCCTTGCTGAGAACCTGAGAAATTCAGCTCCACACACAGACACCACTAACGAGCTACAGTGTTGTATACAGATGAGGCGCTTTACTTTTTGGGAGAGAGGAGAGGGGAACTGGGTGAACTGGAAAAGCAGTTTTATTTATATTTTATTTTTTTACAAAATAAAGTTGTAAATACATTGCCACTAAATTAGTAACTGACATATGTATTGATGTTGTATGCATTATTTCTTAGGCATGGTAAAAATCAGCCGTACCTCCAGAGGATAGACCTGTTCTGCTCCTGGAATTCACTCCTCTCTCCCTGATTGAACTGGACAGGCACTTAACTGTCGGACATGAAGCGAAGAATACACATCTACCACGACCTGTTCTCCCAGACAGGATCTGTCTGCTGCAAATCAGCAGACTGGATTCCAGTCGCCGTTCGCTGATGGAGTCCGGCAGTTTTAATTGAGTTGTTTAGTGTCTTCAAACTGGCAATTTAATCCTGATGTTGGTGTCAAAGGCTGGGAAGGATGGAGGACAGGCTGATTTTAACACACATTTGGAGAAAGGGAAACTCAGCTGAGCGTTAATTACGAGTGATTATCATTGATAGGCTGGTGAATCCCTGGAGGCCGGGGTTATTGAATCTGTGTTTCAAAGGGAGGTGCATTTTAAATTAACTGCACAGTTTTTTTTACATGAAAAAAAACAACAAAAAAAAACAGAAAATAACATCTTACCTGTGGGAAAAGAAGTACTGAAAATAATGTTATTTCTCTCCAAGCTCTTGAAATGAAAACAAAAGCAGTAGAAAGCAAACCGCCAGGGAATGGCTGCTGGTGGGAAATTAGGTTCACATCTAGACTGTGTTTGTTAGTTTTTAAAGTGTGAACAGAAATTAAAATATAGTGCCAGGTCATGTGCACCAACACCTTCTCTCAAAAGGAGCACTGACAGATAATTATTCTCACAATATCATAGATGTAACTGCCTTGTAAATGTGTGTTTTAGGGTAATTTTTGGTGTTTTTGTCTTTATTTGATAGTCAACAGTAAAGAGGCAAACACCCCATGTAGGGGTATGACATGCAACAAAGGTCCACAGCTGGAATCAAACTGGATGTTGCGGGTGAGTGGCATGATCTGGAGCCATTAGGCCATTACAGCACTCCAGAAATGCATTTATTAAATACAGAGGGTCTCTTTACCTTTATTATGACTATGTCTTGGGAGATGAGAATCACAGTATGTTTCAATATAAGAATGCAAGTAGGACAAACAATACTTGATGAGTCCATGTAGCTGAAGATGTATAATGGAGAAAAGTTTTGATTGGGGTTTTGATGGACACCTAACTGTGTAGTATGAATTCTCCAGGTTAGAAAATCAAAGTTAAATAAGGTAAAAGTTCAATTAAAAACTAGAAGGTCACTCAGAAAGCTCAGACTTCTGCCAAGGCCAATGTCCAACAACATACACCAGACTTCAGAGGAAAAAAAAAAAACAAATCTAAAAGTCTATTATTCAGGTCTGCCCCCAAAAGTGAATGGGTTCTTCTCTGGCCCATGAACCATCCTTCCACTGAGTTTGGTGCAAATCGGTTCAGTACTTTTTTGCGTAATCCTGCTGACAAACAAAAAAACATGGGTGAAAACATACTGTAACCTCCTTGGCGGAGGTCACTAGATGCGTTCTTGAGTGAAACTTTAACACCAGTTTTAAAACGTAACATTAATTTTGGAGAGGAACTACACTTTATGATGTTATTAATAAGCGAGTTACGGAAAAAGAGTCACTTCTGCTTTTTTCTGGAAATCAGCCCCTGAATTTGTATTGCAGTCAGTGGGAGAGGTGGAAGGGACTCCCATCACCTTGAGGCTCATGTTCAAACTCTGTAAGTCTCTGTGCTGAGGCAGACACTTTCTGTGAAACAGCACAAATTTGTCTACTATCGAGGTAGTCGTGATGTGTGGATACTGAAATATGTGGCCGTGAGGACGAGGTTAACAGAATATTTTCAGAGGAGTTCTTCTTGAGCTTCTCCTGCTCTAGCGATGATGTCATCCACTTCAGCTCTGAACATTCAGTGCAATACACACCCATTATAAAGTCTGCAACGCTCTTAAAATGACACAAAACGTAAACTGCGATTTTGTGGAAACTGTAATAGTTGTCAAAATATTGATTTAACCCAAAAGAGTCTCAAGTCTTGCGACCCGTTTAACATTTCAACCATTTTTCTACATTGAAGTATGACGCAGCAGTAGAGCTCCAAATTTTGTTGTTTTGAAGACGTCTCCCCATTCATTCTCTATTGGAATTTTTTCTGCCTTTTATCGGCATTTACGTCGCCACGGTTACTCGAATCGCTTAGAAAAGTCATAGCACACCATTCACAATCGAGCCGCCCGCATTGATATACATATATTGTCTGGATGTTCTCAAAGCTGCGGGACTAGTTACGCGCCTAAATTTCGATACGGAAGATGAATAAGACGAATAAGTTTGCAGAATAATCAATGCTAATAATCAATAATCAATGTGCTTCAATGCTATTGCATTGCAGGCACATAAATAATCCTGATCATAATCAGAAATTAAAACTGAGGCCTAGGATATGAATGAAATCTTACTAAAACTCACTTATGTTACTCCCTCTCTCTCTCACATCGGAGACACCTAATTGGCTGGGGTGTCGGGTTGCCTGATGCCTGCCTGGTGGCCATACATCAGCTCAGGATTAACGGCAGGCGGAGGTCAGCACATAATCACCCCTGATGAATATGGAGGAGGGCCTTTGGGTTTACATGGGAGGACTGCCAAAAATGATAACGACCCCTCCTCCAGTGCCTCCTCAGGGGAACCGCTTGCGCTCTCATCTCAAGGTTGTGAGTAAAACAGAGGCGGTGCCTTATGGGGGAGGACGGCATTGGAGCTCATTGGAGCCTCTTAAGTCATGAGCTAATGTTATATATACAGAAAAGCCGCGGGTATGTTCTGAAATGTGATCTGCATATAATCACCTGCAAGTCAAAGCTTAAACATCAGTTTATGACACTGTTAAGACTTGATGGTGAAGGCTATATGAATTAGCATTTTACCATTTATGTAACATTTAACTGCCTTAAAATATAAGGCAGTTAAACACTAAATCTTAATGAAGAAATAAGTTATGAGATTAAGCCAGAAACGTAATAAAATGCTGAAAATGCTCCACTGATGTCAAGTATACGTATAACTGTGGTTTGTCATGCAGAGGTGACGACTTGTGCAAGACTGTCCTGCTGTAAAAAAAAAAAAGAAGAGCCTATAGGTCATCTTTGCATCAGTTTATTATGACACATAGATTTTATTGTCAGGTGACCTCTAGTGGCCGTAGTAATTATGACAGGAGCAAAGAAGGAAGTCAGGTCAGTGGGGGCAGGATGAGTCAAGAAAACACAGGATGTTCACACAGAAGACAAAAGGCTGTTCCCTGTGTGAAACTGATTGTCACCATTTTATCCATGACTGCTCCATAACCTTAACCATTGTCGTAACCATGGTGACGAAGGTGCTGTAACCTTGAGAAAGTACTTATTTTAACCCAAACTACAATCTATTCCCAGTGTTAACTGAACTTAACCAAACTGTGACCCTTCCACAACCTTAAACACATGTTTGTTTGTTTTTTATTGTTATCATGCTGATGAGGTCCACTACATCTGCCACTGCTGCGCTCCTATTGGTTGTATCCCAGGGTAGGAATATTTAAGATTATTGAAGCTGGAGGACTTGTTGAAGCTTACATATATGGGTCATTAGTGAGTAAATACCTAAACACGCTAACAAGAAATGCGAGGTATGTATTAAGTTATATTTTGGCAAAAAATAATATTTGGGGAATACTGTGTATAAAAAGGACAGATCAAATCCAAACAGATTGCCGCTGCCGTCCTTAACGAAGGAACAATCTACAGACTTTCCAGAGTCTTTCAAAGGGTTTCATATTTGAAAGGTGGGTTTCGTTGGAGTAGCTGCTTAATTAATGATGACATGACTTTAAATTTTCATCAGAGGCTAGCCTATGTGATCTGAGCTCTGAGGAGCCAGACTTTGGTCCGTTTGTTAAACTGCAGACCACCAGGAAAGCAGTTGTTGCCAGGGTAACAACAAATTGTGACCCCCAAATAAACAATCAACAATAAACCATTGCAGTGAAGACATGAATATGGTCACTAACGAAGTAATCATGTTAAAGGAAAAACTTCCTCTCTTGCAGTGATTACAGTTTTGCTCTTGCATTAAAGCGTGCATTAGGAACTTTAACATTTATGTTCACATGAATGCTTTTTCATTAATGAATTTAAGTTAAGTTTAAGTTAAAGTAAATTTACTAAAAGCTAAGAGAGATAAGGAACAGTTAGAAAGAACCAAATAAAGAACCAAAGTGAATAATGAAAAGTAATGTCTCGGGATGATTATTATCTGAATGTTGCCCTGTATCTTATGACAGAGTTAAAACTCGTCCCTGTGTTGTTATTGTGTGCAGATAGCAGGATGCTGAGATGTTGATAAGTCCTCGCCTCTTTTTTTTTTTTCCTGAAGTGACTGTTTCAGATCAACTCGTGAGTTATAGAGGCTAATTTATATGGGCAGTGCAGAGTGTGACAGGGCTGAGGGATGGTGTCTCTCATCCACAGTCATTTCCCCTTATCTCCATCAGACACTCAGCAACTTCACCCTCCTCATTTACAGCCTCCCTTTAGTTTGGATGGGAGATGTGTACGGCGTCGTGATAATGGTCACTGCTGTGGTCACAGAAGAAAAAAGAAAAAAACATTATAAGCTTTTAGATTGATCTGATATGGAGACATTTTCCACCACTGACATGTTTGGATGGTCAGCCTGGTTTGGACAAGATACCATTCATTATTCATTCAAGAATCCTGGAGGTGATTAGGAAATTCAGCCCAGTCGGTAAAAATAGACCCACGTTTTCTCTCTGCTGAATTTGCAGCTGCGTTACAGTTCAGCCTGAGCTTCTTCATACTGTCAAGAAAGATCAAGAAAGCAGGTGACGGATATCTACAGATAAAATAAAAGAGCCATCATGCAATGAATATCATTATTATAATTATGTTATCATGACGTATGAGGCTGTATAATCAGCTATGAAAGCTGAGGAAAGACGTTTCATGCCTATTTCTTTCATTTTAGTTGTTCGTCATGTCTCGTTTTTCATGTCACTGCTTTAAAAACATTTATGGAGATCTATGGAAACACTTAACATCAACTACTTTGCATTTATAAGCATATATAGTAAGGACATTTTTGAGTGTTTATTGATGTTATTGTCAACAACTGGAACTCCTCTTATGGAGCATAATTGAGTATTTTAAGCTCTTGTGAATGATTGGTACATGGGTGTAATGTAAATGCATGTGACAAAATAATATAATCTAAAAATCTGTAACTACATTATAGTGTTAGACTAAATGCTTATACTGCTTATAAATGTTAAATGGGAGATGTTACCAAATCGACATTTTGTTTTTTTGTTATTCCAAACAAAACCGCTTATTTAAATTTAATTTGAAACAGAAGGTGGATAAAGACAATCAACCCAAATCTGTGTCTTTGGTCACATAAATGTGAGTTGATCCATATAAAGAGACCACTGGACACGCCCATCACCTCCAGTCTTGTGTGGCTTTAAATCTTGTACCACTGCCAGGCTATTATTTGTCTGTAAGGGTGCGTTAACTATAATCCATTTTACAGCATTCATCAGCAACAGGGCATGTGAATGGCATCAGTAACAGATAAGGCTCTTACAAACAAAGCCTTTGTTTAGTAATGTGAGTTAATCTTTACACGATCAGGGGAGCACATATTAATCTTAATTTCATTTTTGAGACGAGTGCTTTGGGTTTTCCATTTTCATGTGATTCTGCAGGCTTGATTGTGTGACGCTTGAGTGACAGTTTTGCTCTTGGGGTTTATTTTAACTGTTGCACTGAGCTTTTTATATGCTGAAAATGTCATATTTTTTTCATCTTAACTGAAATGGATTCCTCCAGCCTCTGGGGGTAGAAGGAGGTTGAACCTTACAAGAAAAAAGAAGAAATCCAATCATACTGACGACATTCATACAGCATCTGGAGAAGCAGTAGAGGTTAGCTTAAAGCTGTCTATGTAAAATAGATCCGTCTTGTCAACCTAAATGAATAAGTGAGGCTGTTGTAGATGTGTAACAGCTCTCCTTTTAGTTTACCTAAATGAAATCCTGATGATGTATTTACACTTTTCAGCCTCCAGGATGTTGCAGATGAAAAGCTCTGCAGAGACGCTGCCATCACTAACATTATGGCTTCTCTTTTTTTAGTTACCCCTTTGCTGTTCATTGTGGGGCATTGCAGTTTGGCAGTTCATAAATAGAAGCACATTGTGTTCAGTTTAAAGTTTATTAACAGAACATAAAGAAGTCTAAAGCATCAGTGTTATTAATGGCAGCCTAATATACAGTGGCCTGAGCGCTGATGTAAAATTGTTGACTGCCGTAATGTTTGAGCTGTTCACATAAAACAGCTAATGGGATGAAGTTTTTAACACATTTAAAGACAAAAAGAATTTAAGGTGTCATCATTATTTGAATCGTGAAGTAATGTATGGACAGTGGAGTGCTTGAAAGTTCAGTTCAGTTTAGATTATTGCTTTTATTTAACAGGGACCGTGTAGGAACCATTAAGCAATAACAAAGAGATGTATTGTAGCAGATCTAGATTTCCATCTGCAGTTTGCAGGCAGGCACAAACACTGATACTGCTAATACCATTGAAAATCTAAATTCAATCACGGCCTGAAACATACATACAAATTTTACCCATTCCCCCAATTCCATGCTGTATAAATACTCATTCCCACTACAGAGACAGCTAACTCTGGCTAAGTAGTAGTTTTTGTATAATGTGGGACAAACACATTGCACAGGAGGAGTGCACAGGAGTTGCCGATGACTCAGCAAAAATCATTGAAGAGAAGCAACATTAGTGGGAATCGGTGCTAACAATAGCAAGCTAGGCTAACTAGCTTCTGAATGTGAGAGAGTGGAGGGTGTAGTTAGTTTAGCTTGCTAGCTTCTACTTTCTGAGTGGAATACAAAACTACAAAACCAAAGGCTGCAGGCTTAGATACTTTTCACACAGTTTCAAAAAACTGGAAACTATGAAAAATATCTGCACTACCATCAATTTCAGTTCAACTTTGTATGGCAGTTCAGCTTGCTACTGTGTTGCTATGTACTGCAATTTGAAAAGTAACCGCATTCATTTACTACATTAGGTCATCAGGCTAATGCACATGCAACAACCTTTCAACTGTTTTTAAAATCCTTTTTCCAGCTCTGTGAGTGTAACCAGACCAACATGTCTGGTGAAGGCTCCTTGATCTTTTTATTTTTAGACAGGCGGCCCAAAGCATAACCTCATAGCCCGCCTACGTCCTGGGGGGAGCCCCATCTCACCACACGAACACAGACGGTTTGGATTGGACTCATCACTGGGGAGGGGAATGAGAAGGCTTCGTCCAATTAATGGTTGAGATGCCCCCTTCAAGAGCAGACGCACTCTATGCGACCGCCACCACACCCAAAGAGAGCCACATGCCGGAGCGTGGTATCTCTGCCCGCAAAACACATCTGCAGCGTATCCTGCTCACATGTTAGTGATTTGAAAAACGTGCTGCGTCTTCTTCTGACACCGTGTTATGTAACATGTAGTCTGGTTTGGTAGAGGAGACCATTGTCAGCACTGTGTGTCACTGCATTGTCATCTCGTGCAGCGTGCAGCAGGGTGACGTGTGGGGGTGGACACCTGTGTGATATAATGCAATACAATGCAACAGCTCTGCAAATAAATATAAAATTTAATTCTTGATTATAATTTTGGAGGTACATTATGTATGTGTTACACACTGCATGCCCACGCTGGTGATCCAGGTGTAAGAGGATTTTATTTTTATAATCAGAAATGCTGCAACCAAACAGAAAACAAAAGACAGTCTGTGAGTTCTCAAATAAACTCCTGTAACTGTGACTGTCTCTGATATGACTGAGCGGACTTCCTTAACCAACGGTTTTACAGCGTCAGTCATTCATATTACTGTACGTGTCGGCTAGCGTGCCGCCATGCTAACTTGGCGGTTGAAGCTAGTTTTAGCTGCCATTCCTTGTACCGCTTAATACACATGTACAACATAACTGTAACAAACAAACGTCAATACCTTTAACATCAATACTTATCTCACCTGCAACCAAACAGAAAACAAAAGACAGTCTGTGAGTTCTCAAATACGCTCCTGTAACTGTGACTGTCTCTGATATGACTGAGCGGACTTCCTTAACCAACGGTTTTACAGCGTCAGTCATTCATATTACCAGGCCGCTACCGCCACCTATTGGTGAGAAGTATTATAACTAATAAGTCAACTTCAACAGAAATCAGGTGAGTTTTCTCCTATTTACACAAGTATTAAAAATAATAATTATAATCACAAAAATAATGGTGGGGGCCAGGTTACTAACATAAACTAATCTAAAAACAATTCTGGAAACAATCTGAACTCATGAAATGCCCAGGGTGCCACATATGCAACTGCTTTTGTCACATTTATAGCATGAATGATTTATTCTACCCTTCTTAAAACTTTTCAATCCACTTTCCCTGTTTTCAGTTTCAAACTTTACAAAACTTTTTTAATCAGCAGAATACAAGAATATAAAGTTCTTAATGGGAAGCTTGATGTTTGATATATATTCCAGTTGCTAAAAGATTATTTATTAACATATGCATTTGAAAAAAGGGAGAAAACTGAAAAACAAAAAACATAATCATAAAAAAGAAATGTTTTCCATATTGTTAAAAGCATGAATGCTCCTTGTTGCTCTTCAGTTAGCCTATAATATTTCTCTTACCTTCCTGTCTCAGCTAACTCTGCTCTCGACCTGGTGAGGATGTGGGCCGTGTGAAAGAGAGGCACACCTGTTTCCTCCTTTGGACACACTGATTTCAACTGTTTCCTTTCACCCACTGATGAGGAGCTTCACTGGGAGACCGTAACATGTAGAGCTTAGCACCATCGCTCTAGTTATCCACCCTATGTGTGCAGGTGGCTCCATCAACCAGTATGAGCCGCTAGTTCCTCACCGGCCTCTCAGCTACCAACACTGCTAACTGTGTTTGCTGGAACTGGCTACAACATATGATCACTCCTAACCTACTGGGCATTGAACCTCAGCTACTGTACCATTACCACCAGTGCCTATGGTGGTGGTGTGTTTGCCCCTCCACTGTGTGTACACCTACATCATCATTCACCTTTTTGATCAAACAGAACCAAACAAATGTTTCAGAATTACATATGAATAGCTAGAAATTTTGAATGTGCCTGCTGCTCGATGCATATCCATCACACAAGTTTACTTTGAGTTTCATTCATGTCGTAGAGAACCATCCTAATTCTGAACTCAGTCACTGCAGGTATCCCTCAAAAAGCTCTTTGAAACTGTGAGGACTGGCCATAATGACCTCACAATGATTTAATTCATCCACACAACCACAGCAAGACACGTATTCACACATGTACATGTCCAAAAACAGGTTCATCTGCAATAAAGCCACTGTGATTTCTCCAGCTAAAACAGAACAACATGGACAACAGCAAAAAATAAATGCCCTGATTTAATCAGTGTAATTAGCCAATCACAGTCAGTTGTGGGAAAGTTTGTGAAAGAAAGCTGTGGACAGTCCTCTCTGCACTTTTCCTCAGGGGATTTCCTCAAAAACTTTAAAACACGTCAGAATGAGACTAAAACTGGGTGATACAGGAAAAAAATCTCTACATTTTTAATAAAACACTGTCAATGAAGGTTGGAAATTGTGGGATTTAAAAGAGTATTTTGTTTTTTTTTGAGGAAAATTTTCAGGGATGGCAGTTAGAGTGCGTGTGATGTCATCCACTCTAGCTCTGAACATTCCGTGCAATACACACTGATTATACAATGTGAAACTGTCTAAAAGTGACACAAAACGTAAACCACGATTTTGTGAAAACCGTAATAGTTGTCAAAATACTGATTCAACCCAAAAGAGTCTCAAGTCTTGTGACCCGTTCAAGGTTTCAACCATTTTTCTACGATGAAGTATGACGCAGCAGTAGAGCTCCAAAGAGGGGTGGGTTTGGTCGTTTTCACCTCGTCTCCCCATTTATTCTCTACGGGATTTTTTTCGCCTTTTATCGCCATTTACGTCGCCATGGTTACTACAAGATATATAATTACATATGTATATGGCACATTACAACATTTCAGCTAATGCCTTGCTCAGTGTGCAGGCTTGATTGAGGAAATGTTTCTAGGCAACAGAGGCCGGTTTCATGCAGGGGAGTAGGCCAACAAGTGTGAACAGATTTGTCAGAGTGGGAGCTAAACGGGATTATTTTTACCTGCTTATGACATCTGCATGTCGACACAAAAATAGTTGAGTACCTGGGTAGAAAATAAAAGTGATTTCAACAACCAGATTTTCCAGCAAAGATCCTCATAAAGCAAGACACCAAACCTACACATTACTGCATGTCGATCTGTATCATCTGTTAGATCTTACTTGGTGTAGTTCAGTGCATTATCTGTGTTATCCTCCACAGAAAAAGTTTTTACTCCATTATTGTAGGAAAACTTTGTGTAATTCTTGTGACTGAATTCATTGTAAACATTCAGGGGATAGTTGCCATTTAAGTTCCCAGGGAAGAGAATGAATAATTAATTCAGCTATGCCATCTAATTGCTCACACAACTCAAATTCAAACAGCACATTTCCATGGGAAAATACAGAGAGGGAAATTAGTTTGTGCTACGGAGCGTATTTCACCAGTGTCATCTAATCAATACAGGGTGGAGGAGTAAATAATTAATATCATATGCAAATGTTGTATTTATGTGTTTTGAGGCATGTATTGTTTGTAATATACATTCATTTACATACTTAATTAATTAATCACACGGATTCTCAAGCTATGCCAAAGGCCACAGAATATTATAGGAGAGCAAAATCAGTTTTTGTACAATCAAGAAACATAAATCATCAACTAAATATTACATTAATGAAAATATTAGCAATTCTCTGCATCAGTTTAAATGTCAAAAAACACAAAAAGTAAAAAGAAAAATTGTATATTGCTGAAAAAAAAAACAAATGTAATGATTTTGGTTAAACTGTAGCCTATCAGTGAAGAATGGGTGCACAGCCCATTTGTGTATGTCCTCCTTCTTGCCATGTGATTTGTCTATTAAAGCATCACAGCGGTTACAGCCTAAAAAAAAAAAAAAAAAAAAAACATTATAAAATACTGTTTTAAATTTCAAAAAAAAAAAAAAAGAAAAATGTAAAAAGCATTTGGAGCTTGTCTTATAGTTCTATGAAAATTTATATTGTTTTCTGTGGATTAGCCAGAATTAAAGTGACACTCTCTGATTGTAACAGCAACAACACAGAGCACATTTCGTTTTTTGTGTTGTAAAAACCAAACCCTAGCAATTAACACCAAAGCTATCTACAGGACGACATACAACTATAAGAATGGAAATGTGAGAAATATGTTTTGTTGTAATTAGAGTAAACTGGCCCTTTAACAGTATTAAAGTACAATGTTGGCAGTTGTCTGTATTTTTGCTTTTGTCAACAAATCCCTTTAAAAAAAAAGACTAAAACCACCGATGTGTTTGTCTCTCAGTACTTTCCGACTTCTTTTGTGGTACTCGGCTCTGAGCCCACTGGTTTCCACTGAAGATGACAAGCTTAAAAAGAGTATACAAGAATGTACAGTGTGTTATCGTTTTTTAAAATGGCTCTGTAATTTCCTAAAATAGCTGAGCACTGCAGGTTTTAGCAAACATTACTCAAACAGAAGGAAACACTGCATTTTTTGGGGACTATTTTCAGCTGCGGATGAGTAATTTCAGACGACAGGATAGTATGTGTGGGATTGAAAATGATCTATAATGTGTGTGTGTTTATGCTAATGAAAGAACATGTCACCCAGTGCAATAGTGTGGCTCACGGACATGTTTTTTTATAGATTGTGTACAAAAACTGAGGTCTGTGGCACAGAGGAATAAGACACACACACACACACACACACAATACGTGTTTGTGGGATTGACTCAGTTGGTTTCGTCTTTTCACAGGGTTTGTTGACAGTTGAACAATAAAGTGAATCACCAGGCTTAAACATTCAAGATAAACATTAGACAATCCAAAGCCACACACCTTTGTCAACTGTGTAAATCATTGGGATCTTAATTCTCACAGATCCAGATCTGTTCAGCGAAACAGCCGTCGTCGTTCCATTCCCCCACTGATGTGTCCTGCACGATTTCTGCACAGTCCTGGTTCCCGCTGTAGCTGTTGGGCTGGCCGATCTGCCAGAACCTGATACACAAGATAACAGATACAAACTATTTTACAGCGCCCAGCTTTAGTTTCTCAGCCGCTCTTCCCTGTTGGTTCTGACCCAAACTGTGACTGAAGGGATTGAAACCCAGTCTCATTTGCATAGAAATAGTACTGGGTAGAGCCACCATGTAATTTTGAAAGTGCCCCCGATGCCACCTCTGCATGTTTTCATGCACATTTTCGCTAGATAATGAATTTTCGCTGAAATCGACATCTCTCTCTCTGCAGTTGTGCAAGGTCTCAGATTGACGACACATCACCTCCTGATTCAGCGAGCCAGGTCTTTGAGCTGAGTGTGCAGTGCTTTGTGGAAACTTGCAAAACCTTCCTCCATGTTTTCGCGTACCGCATCGTTTCATTAGGGACAGAAACCAAAACAGATTTTATCAGAAATGAAGCTGCAGGTCAAATAAGATTCTTATCAGGGGACCTTCATAACCATAGATAATATTAGTATTACATGCACTCAGTTGCTGTGTTTGACATGCTCTCAAAAGTTAAATAAAAGCATATAAACACTGAATGAATGTAATATTACCAAGCTGTGGAGTTTCTTAAGATGATTAATTAAGGAGTCTGTCCAATTGTACTATGATCAAACTTTTAATAGGTGATAAATACGGCTGTAACTTACTTTGTGGTGATTGGGGTGTCGTCCACCCACATCCAGGTCCCCTCTTTTTGTTTGTCAGTCAGACCAATCCAGGCATTTTGGCCTTTCTTCAGGACCCCGTTAACAAATACCTGTTGATGTAGCACAGACAGAAGGTACAAACTGCAAGACTGGTACAAGTAGATAACTGTTGGATGCATTAGCATGAAGTCCGGAGGATGGACACTTAACACCTGGAGGGGGGGGTTAATCCCCTGTTTTTGCCTCACACAGAATCTTCTCTTATCCAGTAAGATATCTCTACATGTACTGGACATACTGGGACCAGTTTTTGTACAGACACTGACGGTTCCCAGCTGATGAATCATATGACTGCAGTGATCCTCTGGCTTTTCCTCTAGCGCCACCATGACTTTAACATTTGTGATGTTGGTTCACGCCGCCCTTTTTTTTCATAAAAATGGCCCTTGAGTTTAACAGTAGAACCATTGGATATTAAACTGAGCTGAAACCCAACACATTTAACACTGTAATCCTCCAGCTCTCTGACTGTGCTGCTTGTTGCCATATTATTTTCATTACCAGCATGCCATGAATCATGCCACCAAGGATTCACGGTGGAGCCTTCGTTGCATAGAAAAATAAAGACACGTTTGAAGTAGCTTTTAAAATGGGACAGCCTAGTCGTGCCGCTGTGACACACATCGGTCTGTGAATCCAGCCTCCTGAAGGATGCCGGCCCCCGAATTTGGACACAGCTTTAATCTCCCCAACATCTTCCTCTTTCTCACCTGTTCCTCCCTGCTTTCTATGACCACCAGATCTGTTCCCTGGGCCTTGCAGGATTTTCTGCTTTCCGTCCAGTTCCTCTTCATGGTTGAAATGAAATAACAGCTGATATCAAACTTCTTCCAGCCTAACTTACAGGGAACACCTGCATAATGAAAACATCACACCGAAATGTCACACCAAATATCAAAACACAAATTATAATAGTTGACTAAATAAATACGTAGAAGAATCTTACGCCTTAATTTAACCTTCAGCCTTTCGATCCTGTCCTGTAACTTGTCTCTGTCTGCCAACAAACTGCTGTAATTGGTCTGTGACCGGTCTTTTGTCCTCAATAGAGAATTATATCTGCTTTGCAATTGATCTTTTTCTTTCCACAGTGAATTGTAGCTGGTCTCAATGTTATTTTTACTTGTACTCAGGGCATTGTAGCTCCTTTGCAACTGGTCCTTGTCCCTCCTCAGTGAGGAGTAATTGCTCTGTAACTGATCTCTGTTTGCTATCAGCGTCCCGAAACGAGTCTGTAACTCATCTTTTTGTCTTTGCAGGTTACTGTATTTGGCCTGTAGCCGGTCTTTAGTCGCCGTCACATTACTGTGTTTAATCTGTAACCCTTCAAGATTTCTCTGCATGTCGTTATAGCTGGTCCGTAACTGGTCGCTCTGTTGTTTTAAGGTGCCGTAATTTGCTTGTAAGCGGTCTCGTATGTTTTTCAGATTGTTGAAACCGGCCTTGAACTCATCTCTTTCTGCAGTCGCAGAACTGAAGCTTTGCTGCAGATCGTCTTTTTCTTTAGTCAGGTTGCTCAGTCTGGTCTCTAACTGTTTCCTCTCTGCAGTTAAAGAATCATAACTGCTCTGCACTTTGTCTCTTTCTGCAGTCACAGAACTGAAGCTTTGCTGCAGCTCATCTTTTTCTTTAGTCAGGTTGCTCAGTCTGGTCTCTAACTGTTTCCTCTCTGCAGTTAAAGAATCATAATTTCTTTGCACTTTGTCTCTTTCTGCAGTCAGGGTGTCACTTTCGTTTTGGAGATGCTGGATCTCTTGAGTGTTGTAACTGGCCTGCACTGCCGATGAGCGACCAGTGATTATCTCATCTGTGAAGAAAAAAAAAAAATTCACTAGTATTTAAGTATTTGCTTGGATTTGCTGGATGTTTGTTGTTTCTGTTATTGTAGTTCTATTTAAAAAATCACTTACAGTAGATAATTTGTGCTATATTACCAGCTAACAGGACAGCACACAGCAACCCAAGAAACACAGTCGCACATCTGCAGGGCTTTTTTCTTTTCTGAAAATCCACTAAATCAAAAAAGTTAAAAAAAAAAATCAAACAAACAAACAACAAAAAAAGTTAATTTTCTATCAGATTATCATCTATCAGATTTTTTCATAATTTCAGATATGGTGCTTTTTTTTGATATTTAATTATGGGAAAAACATCACCACTTTGTTACTTAATGGTATTGTGCTAATAGATTTTTTCATCACATTAAAATCAAGTGCTGGAAAATGATTGGTTCTTTAATGATGAAAACAAAGACATCATCTCTGCATCTCTTATTTCAACTGTGTCTCCAAGAAATTATATTTATATACAAAGAATTTGTAACAGCAAATACTTTTTAAGGGTAAAAATAATACTGTTCAGATTACATTCTCTATTATTAAATTAAAGTTGTTAATTAACGTATCTGGCAAGTTGCAAATATGGTGAAGATCAACATTTAACCAAAACCATGATTTTTCCCTAAGCTTAACCAAAGTGCTTTTAAACCTAACCAGACCACATGCATGCAGACCTGGTTACAAAATCCAGACTCTGGAGTCAAAGTCCTGCCCTTTATGTGTCCATCATCCATCCCAATTATGTTGTGCGGGCAAAGATAATTTAATAATATGTAAACATAATTTCCAGGAGACAGGGTTACCTCTTTACCAGAGCAGAATATAAAAGCTTTTATGAACAACATATAAAAAAAAGTTCATATTAAAAAGTTAGATAGTTCTTGAAAAATTTAAGATGAGCAACAGGTTAGGTTCCAACATAATTCTCCGTCTGTGCATTTGTTTGCAAGGTGATACTGTACCTTTGGTAACAAGGCCTTCCATTGTGAGGCTCTTATTTATATATATGTCATCATCAATTTCCATTGAATCCATTCTGTTAAAACCACAGAGACACTGGTATTAGTTTTTAGACTCACAGTCTTGCGTTTTTTAATTTTTAAGTAAGTTTCAATCAGTTATTTTGAGGATTTACAAGTGTTGGGTAGCTGTTGGTCTAATAAGAAAAGGCATTTATATTAAAATAAATTTTAACGAGATAATTTATTTTACTTGATATGTCTACATTACAGACATATATATATATATATATATATATATATATATTCTTAGTAGATTGAATTGAATTTGCAAAATATTTACTTAAAATTCAATATTCAGTCATGTAAGCGGAAAACAAGCCCTCTGAATGTGCACTTACCTCAGATCTGAGAAGGTAAGAAGAAATCACCATCAGTACAAGTGCATTCACGTTCAGCTGTTGCCACCGAGTTGTAACAAACACAGCAGAAATGATTGTATGTACTTATTTATTGTGCAGGAACCGGACGCTCCTTTTGCCAATGTCATCAAATGCTTGACTTAAACTTATCTCCGATTGGTCTAAAATAATCCTCACAGATGTATCATATGTCCACATTCTCAGGTCAGATTTGAGGTAAATTTCGGCCAAAATAATTCAGCGTAACCACAGTGAAGTGGTTTGTTTCCTTTTTTATCTCCTTTTGCTCTCACCGCTCATTTTCTCTCAGGCTCCAGACTTTCATTTTCTCTGATTTCTGTTCCCTTTTCCCACAGATTAACTTCCCACTGAGGTCAAATGAGTAGCAGTGTTACGTGACAGAGACACAAGGTAAACTATGTTGCAGATTTCAAAAATGCAAACTCAGAGGTGCACAGAGCAGCCAACCAACACTTCAAGCACACTGACTATTGAGGGCATTCATGTTCTATGATCCTATAAAGTAAAATCAATAGTTGTTTTTTTTAGAATAAAAATCATCTGTGTTACAAAGCACTGCATTAGTTTTGTGGGTATTTGGCCACAAACACCTACAAAATATTGTAGGTATTTGTATTTGTAGTACCAGCTGAAATTTTGACTTAATTAGATGAAAAGTCAAACTGATTACTGTTCATGCTGAGGGGATCAAGAATCTCTGAACCAGATTTTAAGGCAATCTGTTCCATAGTTGTTGAGAAATTTGAGACAACATAAATGTGAGCCTCACAGTGATGCTAGGATTAAAAAAAAAGAGTCAATGGATGACCACAGTAATTAGGATTCATCATCTGGGGACCGTGAATGTCTGTACAAAATATAATTGCAGTCCATCTAATAGCTGTTGAGTTATTTCAATCTGGACTAAAGTGGTGGAGCGACAGACTGATACTGTCTTTCCTCTATTCAGTTTTACACGAGAAACAAGAGACTGAAAAGCAGAAATTCATTGTCCTGAGGTTGAATCCTAATGTGTTTTGTTGTTGTTGTTTTTTGTGAACCCTGATCTTTTCTTTACTGCCACATTCAGAACTCAATTTTACTATAAATGAAGGAATCTCAAAATCTAAAAGACAGATTATCATAAAATGTTTAGCAGGTTTTCAAGAAGGTAAAACTTTTTTATTTTGAATTTAGTCACAATACCACTGATGACACTCAGAATGCTTTATATTTAAGAAAAAACAAACAAAAAAAAACATATGCAAGCTCTCAACAGCATGAAGCTTTTGTTAAAAGACAGCTGCAGCACAGACATCAGCCTTGGCGGCAGCTGCAACAATATTCTGGGAAACGATGCAGAGAAACACGACCGCAAAAATTTGTTTGTCAAAATTTTCAAAATGACAGAAACGGTTGTCAGATTGACATGTGCAAGACCTCCGAACAGTTGATGTTTTGATTTCCTCACTGCCGCACGAGACATCGAGGGGGTGGAAAGGGGGGGGGGGGACGGGTTGTCAGGGCAGCTGCTGTGCTGTACTTAGCTATTGATCTCTCCGTTCAGGTCGAGCACTTAGCTCTGTAGCTCTTGAATGTTGTAGGAAACGGAGCTGAGCATTTCTCTGGCTCTAGCAGACTTAACAGTTTGAACGACTTCACAGAGATTAAATAGTCCTGAGCGCTGAATTAAAGCTTTTGTTGTGCTTGATTTCAGGTCTGTAACTACATACAGTACGGTAGCTACATACCACGAAAGTATCAGTGCCTTGTCCGAAAGATTAACACATTTTATTGTAAATTGGCAGCATAACAGCATAACAGAGCCAGAGTCAGACTCTGTTTTGTGTTTTGAAAGAACTTGTTACTTAAAACACTGAATAAGAGGTAAATAAGAAACTTTAAAAAGATCAAGAAGTTTGTAACGGATCAAATATCAGTCAAATCAATCAGTATTTTTTTCCTTTTTCACTTTACTTTCATTATGCAGCTAGAAAAAAAAAAATCCTGTTCAGTTCAGTTATTGTTGTCTGTTTTAGATTATTGTGAAACCCTGTGCAAGCCTGCAATGACTGCGTAGGCCTGACATATCCACATTTTATTTTGAAAGCTATCACATAGGCTATTCATCATTGTAATCTATGCACGAATGGATCTCCCAAAAAACAGAGGAGGTTTTAAATGTATAACTTTATATATCCTTGGTAAAATTCCTTCCAGCTATCAAATTAAGTTATCCAGTCAGATCATTTCTAATGTCTCCTGAGGATACTGTGGTGAACTTGGCAAAAGGGTATTTTTATATAGGCACCTAAATTTAGATTCATTTGCAAAATGATCTCCATTCGGAAATGTTGACATCACATCAGGCATTACACTGAAAAAATGGTCAGTGACCACTGCAGGGAAGGATATTTGTCTTTCATGTCTCTCTAGCTGTGTTTCCACCGCAGGATCTTTCCCCGGGAACTAGGAACCTTTGGAGGAACTCTGTGCATTTCCACCACAAAGACTGTGGTGGAAATTTATTTCAGAGGAAATTTAATTTACCCCCCCCCCCAAAAAAAAAAAAAAAAAATCCCAGTTCGGGAGGTACAACTTTGTACAAGTACATGAACCTCTGGGGTGGGGCTTGCAAACAGAAAGCCAAACTTGACTTTAACTGCATTAAAAATTCCACTTATATACTATAATTTTGGTTTACAAAGGGTATAAGATGACAGTGTGTTGCAGGTTCTTTTGTTTTAAGGGGTAAAAAAGCACTATAAAATTAACTGTGTGTTTAGACTAAGACTAAGAGTTTACAGACATGCTAGTGGCTCAGTGTGGCCATAATTTGGCACTGCAGTGCTTTGAGCTAAATGCTAACATCAGCATGCTAACAGGTACAGCACTGCAAGAACACAACAACATGGCTGACAATAATCTGGCAAATGACCGCTGAAACCCGGCTGGTGTATAGACACAGTGAGCTCATTATGGAAAACAGGTGAGGTGGGTGTGGGAGTCAGGATTGGGTGATTAGGGAATGAGAGACAGGTGAGCAGGTGGGTGTGGGAGTCAGGATTGGGTGATTAGGGAATGAGAGACAGGTGAGCAGGTGGGTGTGGGAGTCAGGATTGGGTGATTAGGGAATGAGAGACAGGTGAGCAGGTGGGTGTGGGAGTCAGGATTGGGTGATTAGGGAATGAGAGACAGGTGAGCAGGTGGGTGTGGGAGTCAGGATTGGGTGATTAGGGAATGAGAGACAGGTGAGCAGGTGGGTGTGGGGAGTCTGGTGAGTGGATGGAGAGTGGCTGGAGACAGAGGCCGAATGGCAGAAATAAACAGCACTGAGACAGGAATGGTTATCATGTCACAATTTAGCATGCTAATATTTGCTAATTTGTATAAAGTTAAACTGAGGATGATGGAAATACCATTAGATTTGCAAGTATTTGGTAAATAAATTGAATAAATGGACAAATCAATTTTTTATGGACCAAAGTGGTGCATTGACTGGCCAACAGACCACCACTGCTAACTATAAAATATAACCATGCAGCTAGCGTGGCTAAAAACAAGGAATGTGAAAAAAAATCTGCAACATGCTGCTCATGCACTGTTACATACTACACTGTAAAAAAGAAATCGTAAGAAAATGGTCAAATGATTGCCAGCAGCGGCTGCCAAACAAAAACTGTAATATTAAAGTAAAATATCCTAATTCAAATAAAGTGTATAAAAAATAAATTTTACAGAAAGTTTCATTAATATTTCTACAGAGAAAAACTGTTATTTTACAGATTTATCCTAATTCATTATGATCAAACACACTCAAAACAGTGATGCCACTTGTAGTTCTGCAGAGAAAAACTGTTATTTTACAGATTTTTCCTAAATCATTATGATCAAACATAATGTATGTTACTTATTAGGATTTAAAAAAAAAGGTAAATAGTATGATGAACTGTATATATTATGTACTGTATAGAAGCACATAGAACTTAACATAAACTTGGATGCATTCATTCATGGTGTATTGCTTTGTATTACAAGCAATTATATAAGTTTATAAGTTTCTATTATTTTGTCCAACCCACTCATATCAACAAAGATAGGCTAAATAACAGAAACACCTCTGTATAAACAGTATAATCTTCATGAAGGACGATTTAGTACAGGGCTGTTGTATTAGACTTTATCAGTTTTAGCTAGATGTTCCTAATAAATTGTCAACTGAGTGTGCATTAATAATTATCAGCTGTGTGCACAGGCTGCAAAGAGCCTGACTGGAATGAATTGATTGCTTTTGGTGCTATTTTCACCTGGGAACTGATACTGGCTCCCTGGCAGCCTAAAGATGTTGTTTAATACTTTTTTTCATATACTATTATTATCATCCCCAAATGTAGCGTTTACTCAGAGTACATCACCTTTGATTACCAGCAGTGAGTGACCATTTACGTGCTGACGTCAGTGTCTCAACGCCAGTCTCTGGAGTTTCTGTTATCGGTAGAGTTTAGACTTCTTCTCCTCAATGTGTTTCCTTGTCCTCTCTGTCTAAGTGTACAAGACAGTGTTCTCAGTCACTTTACTCATTCACTTCACTCATTTACCTGTCATGTCAAGTTCGTTTAAGGTTTAAACCAGCTGACAACATTAACACATACTAGCAACACATAGTAAAATTAGCTACTTCTACATTGAGAAAAAATGCTGTTATGGCTAGCGTGCTAATCGCGGTTAGCTTTTCACTTTAACACACGTTAATGACGCAGTATAAACACACATACTTAATACCATTTGTTTATCCGTCTATTTTTAAATCGAAATAAACGACATGAACATAAATAACGTCATAAAAACAATAGAGTAACTGTTTTTTTACCTGATATTTTTGCAAGATATAAATTCACTGAACTTCTCTTAGGTGACTGATTCAGTTCTTCAAAGTTAGCTCCAACATGTCTGCCTGAAAATATCTTCGGCGTTCAGTTGTTCTAAAAGAAACTCGGAGGAGTCAGCGGTTCACTTTTTTCCGGTAAGTGCATCCCTGTCAATATCACAGTTCAGGTGAAGATGCACCGTGCTAACCAAGCTAGCCAGCTAGTGCTAGCGTTAGCTGGTAACTTAGCGATTGCTATGCTAACGGTACCTGGTCCCGCTAGGCTGATAACCTGTTTCAACCTGGGTTAGCCCGTGGAGGTATTCAGTCAAAGCTCAATAAAAAGGTGAATTTAATCGACGTTAATCTAACGGCGTTTGCTTTGTTTTTCCCAACATGTGACCCAGTTTAAGTGATCTGTGTTAGTGTAATGGGCAGCGTTAATGTTAGTTAATACATTGTCCATCAAGACGTCTGATAGTTCCAGTTAAGATAACGTGACGTATACAAAATGTGTAGACAAATATTTGTCATATAGAAGATTGTTCACTTAATACTCAAACCAGTCCTCAACTGAAGCAGACATTCATGCACCTATCCTGACAGCTGATAGATATTCGTGATTAACTGTGATCCACCGCATCTTAACTCAAGTGTTTGTCTTTTATTTTCATTTGAAAGATTTCCACACTGTGAAAACTGAGTGATCTGTGCCAACAGAAGGAGGACCTCATGTACAGAGCAGCACATTTGTTTCCATTCATCTGGTTGTAGAGAAGGGAGACTGCATGGACATCCTTAGTTCTCAAATGTGCTGTGATGATGATGCTAGAAAACCTCTCCTAGTTCAGCTTCCTCTGATGAAATGACAGACTGTTGACGATATTCATATCTATCCTCATGATTTATTATACTCAAACAGACCTAACATGTTTGAATATAATTGTCCTATCACATGTTTGTCTGTATCAGGACCAGAATTCCAGTCTAATCATCACCAATGATGGACCAGCGCCTGCCTTTTTTTCTGCATCTGGCCTCATCAACCACATCACATCAACATGTTGAGGTATTATCCCTGCACATAACAGATATTGTCTATACTGTGATCTTTTGCACATCCCCTAATCAATACCTTTTGCACATCTTGCCCAGCAGGAGTTTTGTTATTCTAAAAGACTTTTGTACATAGTTGTGTCGTATTGTTATTGTTTTTTTAATAAGTATATTTGACTTGCAGTATTTTATTTATTTTTTTAATTTTATTTCCTATGAATATGTTAATTGGATACTACACCAAGTCACATATCTTGTAAGTGAAAACCTACCTGGCAATAAACCTTATTTTCTGAGTCTGCTTTTGTGATGTCATCATCCCTTCCTCATGCTGCTATAGCCTGCCAACGCCCACCCATGTGTCATGCAGTACGCCCCTGCCTTCATAAATTTGCAAGTGTATGAAGGTTACAAGTATTCAGATCCTATTTTCACACCCGAATATAAATTCTACTCAGTGTCACACACTTGCAGTAATTTTGAGCACCAGGTTTTTTACAGTTTTTGTATGTGACAGACGTTGACAGAAGCTCTTTTGTACACAATAAAAAAAAAAAACCTGAAAATTATTGTAAAGTTTTCAGTTATTTTCCATAAATTTTCTTTTTTACAGTGTACAAACCTCGTCCAAGAAGAAATGATTAACTACTGCAGTAGTTCATTTTGCTTTTACCTAACCACATTGATATTTAAAGTCTTATTAGAGTTTGGGCCAAGGCAGCAGAGTCATTGATGCACCATGTGCCAGAGCACCCATAAAATAAAAACTGAGATAAAAGCAAAGCGCAAAGTCAAAACTGAGCCTCTAAGCTTTCAAGCAGTCTGAGAGAACAAGGGGCCAAGACCATAGATCTTGGCCAAATGACAAATGAACTACTCCTTACTGAGTGTGCCCTAAAAATCCTTCATAATCACAATTCATAATCATACCTCACACTGTAGGAAGTGAAATATTTGAACAGCTTGAATGAAATACAGGCTCACTTCAGGTGGAGGGCAAAGCGCTGCAGAATAAATCAGCTCTTGGTCTTTTAAGACATTAAGACACTTGTGCAGTGAAAAGGAGCAGAGGTGTTTAACAGCAAACACAGACACATGGAGCACAGAGGCACCGTCACACATCTAGACACCTGCAGAAAACCTTGCGGGTGCCAGTCATCCTGCATGCTCTGAAAATCAAACCGAGGACAGATTGGAAAAGCCTTTACCTGAATTTCACACACAGCTGATACGTCTGCTTTTATCAGGCGAGAGCCAGAGAGCAAATTAAAATCACAAACACACACAGGCATGCACATGTACATATACACACACACACACACACACACACACACAAATCTCTGTGGGAATATTCTGGTCACTTCCACACTGAAAGAGGAATATCTTTGGCAGCTGTCTGACAAGCGCAGCATTTCACTGACTGTTCACATGAAAGGCCTGGAAGTCGTTTTTTATACGTTATATTTGTGACTTACTGTATATTTATCATCAGAAACCGGTGTTATCTTGATGCAACAGAGAGTTTTTGTCATGTATGAATGAAATAATTGTCACAAATTACACAGAAAGGTAGTAAATCCTTACATCTGAAAAGCTGATACCATCAAATATTTGGCATTTATGCTTGGAAAGTGACATCTCATTGAAATATTTAATCAGTGATCAACTTTCCTAGTTAATTCTTTGAGTTATAGCAGCTAAAAGGGAATTCTGTTTTAGCTTAAGAAAATCCATACCAGCTTTCCTTTCTTTAAGTGACAACTTGTCTAAGAGATAATATAAATTTAAACTTCATTTTGTCATATTCCCTCTAATTTAATTCACAGTTATCTTATGAGACAAAAAAAATATGCTTAAAATGAACAAGAACTAAAACTACAATACAAAAATTTGTATCCAGTTAAAAATAAATGACAAATACTAATTAAACCAAATTTGTTACAATACACAGTCTTCATCAAATACAAAATGAATAGAAAATATAACAAAATATGTTCTTATTGAACACAAGGAATACTCTGCAGTCCACAAATGTCAAAATAAAAGGCAACATCACTAAAGAAGCTGTAAAGTTTTGCTTTTTTTTTTGTTTCTTTAAAATATGATCAGTAATCAACTGTCTGATGTTGCTTATGTTAAATAAGAACAGGGTCAAATCACACCAACATTTTTAAGGTAACATGCAACAGATGGGATTTTTCAAACAATGTAAGTTCACATTTCAGTAAATTTCATACAACATTTACATATTACAATAAAAACATTATAATCATCAGTAATATGCTGTGACTCCTTGTGTTTATATTAAATGCGTTTTTTTATTTATTTTTTTATTTCTGGTGCCACTAGCTGCCACAGCACGAGACAGAAAACACAGCGGTGAAGGGGAACAAGTGAGAACAGGAAGTGAACAACCGGAGCTAAATGTTCAAACACACAGTGAACATCAGCAGTTCTCCAAAAGCTGAGGTCAACTGAGGCGGAGCGGTGACACCGGGCTGCTCGTTCCCTGCCACACAGCAAGTTTTAGGTGAGTGTGGCCCCGAGCGAATGAGCGTGGCCCCTCACGTCCACCAGATGCGGTAGCGACACTTTGCTGTTTCACCACGGCTCCATCACGTCTCTGTCACAGTTCAGTGTCCACCGTCTGGTTTTTTTTGTATATAAGCAATAAATTAGCCAGAAAAACACCCCCCCTGCTTTCACTCCAGTGGTTTTGTTTATACATGGGCAATATGTCGTCATTTATATACAGCACATTTACAAGTGAATTTCACACTGCGATGGAGATGCGAGCTGGTCCAGCTACAAGAGTGCGTTTCTGATCTCGCTTTCTGGTGGACAGTGACACACCAGCTGGGATGGAACTGAAACATAATGCAATGGACATGAGACATAACACAGGAAAAACGGGGGGGGGGGGGTATGCAGCAAGTTAATGGTGCTACTTTGGTCTGTAGCTGGGACTTTAAAAATACTGAGGTCCAAATTCCCCCAATTTGACTAACCACCAACCAACTGTTTTAACTGTTCAGTCATATTTTATTCAATTTCAAGAAACTTTATTTGTTTATTCCTCCACATTATGGTCTACATGTTTCAAACAATTGGCATGAAGTTTTTTAGAGAGAATAAATGACTTTTATCGTCTCTTTGCTTTTGTTTTTTTTGCCTATAAATTGTAACATCTGAAGATATTCATAAGAAATGAATATCATAATAAACCTTTAAACCTGTGAAACCTTAAAACAACATGTGTAATACACTCAGGGCACTTTATCAGGAACACCTGCACACCAGTCAGCCAATCATGTGGCAGCAGTGTGGTGCATGAACTCAACCAGATCAAGAGCTTCGAGATAATGTTCACATCTTTGACTTTGACTGTGATGATTGTTGGTGTCAGATGGGCTGGTTTGAGTATTTCTGAAACTGTTGATCTCCTGAGATTTTCACACACATCAGTCTTTTTTTTCTCAGAATGGTGCAAAAAATACAAACCAAAAAAAACATCCAGTGAGCAGCAGCTCTGTGAACAGAAATGCCTTATTGATGATAGAGGGGAGAGGAGAATCGTCAGACTGGTTGCAGCTCAGAATTCACGCCAGGTTCCCTTCCTGTCAACCAAGAACAGAGATCTGAGGCTGCAGTGGACACAGGCTCCCCAAAACTGGACAGGTGAAGACTGGAAAAACGTGGCCTGGTCTGATGGATCTGGATTTCTGCTGAGGGGGCGCAGATGGTGGGGTCAGAATATGGTGTCATCAGCTTAAATCCATGGACCCAACCTGCCTTAACAGTCCTGGCAGGTGGTGGCGGCGGTGTAATGATGTGGGTAATATTTTCTTGACAACACTTTAAAACCAATCTTTCATGGTTTGAATGCCACAGCCTCTCCGAGTGCTGCTCCTGACCATGTGCATCCATTTATGGCCACATCTTCTAGTGGCTCCTTCCAGCAGGATAATGCTGCATGTCACACAGCAAAAGTCTGACAATGAGGTCAGTGTAATTCAGAGGCCTCCCCAGACTCCAGATCTGAATCCTGTTCAGCACGTTTAGTGATGTGGTAGAAGAGGAGACTGGCAGCATGAACGTGCAGCTGAAGAAATGATCTGATGCGATCACGTCAACATGGAGCAGGAACTCAAAGGAAAGTTTCCAGCAACACATGGAAGCCATGTTGGAGAGCAAAGGGAGGTTTAGTGTGGTGTTTTCTAATAAAGTGCTCAGTGAGTGTATGTGTATATTCAGTATATATCCTCAATGGCTACGACAGCCCTGGTGATACAGATTGCAACCAACATCCTCATACGCAAATATTCAACTTCCATGTATAAAATTTATGCACATATAAAATAAAAACATATGTAAACATTATATACAAACCCTGTTAGAAATTGGAACTATTTAATCAATTGACATACAGTATAAGTCTATCCCATCCAAATATGTATGTTCATGTATGTATGCTTATATTGTAGACATATGTTATTTGAATATATATCCATCCCAAAGCCTGTCAGCAGTTGATATTATATATCCAAAAGTCTGAGACCACTTTCTCAGAATGGAAAGATAGAGATTTAAATTAATAAGAAAAACATATATTATTATATAGAATTTTTATGTACAGTAAGTATGTTGTTTTAATAAACTTGCATATACAAAATGAATATATATTGTTAACATATATGCTCACAACATATACACAACATATACATTTATAGATATTTTTAATATATTTACATACACAAAATTCACTGTGTTTTTCATATATATATATATACGTATATCTTCATAAATCCAGAGTATGTTCTCCCCTTTACTGATACTTTGAAAAAAACATCTTTGCAAGTTTATATAATGTATTATCAGACTGACAATTATCTAACCCCATAAAGATGAAGGTGACAGATGAATGTGGAGAACTGCATTTGATGCAGGTATGTCTTAGATCAGTGTTGCTTGTAGAAAGAGTAGTGTCTTGTAGACAGAAAAGAGAAAAAATGAAAGTGCTGGAGTGGAACCTGAGAAGGAAGAAAGGTGCACTGTTAGATGACTGAACAATAACCTGTGCTCACATTGCCTCCGGGCAGGAGGACCTGGCGTATGATTACAACTCCTAAAAAAAAAACACACACACACACAAAGCAGAGGCAGAGATAGGGGTGTATTTTCTGTCTGCCTCACCTCCAGGTGTTGCCTGCACTGTAGCGAGCAGCTGAACGTCTGATTCAGCCATCACGTTGCTGCACCGGCTGCCGTTAGACGCTCTCTGCTCTGGGTCTCCGGGACCACACGGGCTTGTTTACCACATTCCTCTGGCAGCCAGGACAGCTTTGATTGACACCTGTGGTCAGTGAGTCACAGGTACAGGCCTGGTCTCAACCCCCTAACCCCCTACCAGCAACCAGCCGCCCTCACAAGGGCAGCCTCTGAGGGTGGTAAGCTAATCCGACTGCTAGCTATCCAACAGCCTTTTGGCCTCAAACTCCCCCTCAATCTCTTCTTTTTTTCTCCTATCCTCTGCTTCTTTACTCTTTTCTCTCTTTACTTTTCTCACTCATTCTTCTTCACTTCCCTTCCCCCTCTCCCTTCTGTCTTTACTCTCCTCATCTCTTCTCCTCTCCACTCCCCTCGCCTATATAGAAATATAACATATGACATATATGTCCCTATATCAAGAGTGACGTTGCCATATATGTCACCAAAGATATACGTTTATAACATTTACGTATGAAACACCCATAGTAAAAATTTCTTATACAACAACTTCTGGCCTTAGCAAATTGATTGGACGAGAGTGATTCCATGAGTGCTAATAGGCCTAGAGACTTTTAACTACATGTATCCCTCCGCTTTACAGGTGTTCTCTTAACTGTTAATTAGTGTTACATCAAAGGTTGTTATCTATCTTATATTGTAACAAACTTTGCAATATATTTTTAATTTATATACACAAGTTTATTAAAACAACATACATGTAAAAATGATATATGCTGATATATTTTTGTGTGTGTATATATATATATGTGTGTGTGTGTGTGTGTGTGTGTGTGTGTGTGTGTATGTATGTATGCTACATGTAGCTTTAGCTTCAGTCTTGTAACATGATTTCATGTTCATATTTCGGGTTGTTTGAAGTGGGGGCTATAGTCAGTCTATTATCAGCAGTAGATTTGAATCAGTTTGCTCCCAGTTTAGAGAAGCAGCAGAAACAACCGCACGGAAGCTAAAATGTGTTTTAGCCACTTAAAAAGTGTCCACAGAAAAAAGCTAATTTCAGTTGAAGTGCACACTTTATTTTAAATGTTTTCACCACTTTATTTTGCCGTCAATCAGCCCTTCCCTTTGGAACTACGGTTCGTGAACCCTTGAACTACCTTATTACGCTGCACAAGCGCAATTTCGGCGCGCACCGTATTAAAGTACAGATCAGCTGTTTGAGTCAGACAGAGCTGAGCGCAGGTGTGCTGGTGTGCAGGAATACGTTTGTTCTCAGACGTGGAGGAAGAATTCAGGCTGTAAAAAACAAAAACTCCGTTATAAGTTAAAATGTTGTTGTGCACAGCAACACAAACGTAGGATTTTTAGTCACACACATACAAACAGAGGTGGGCGAGGAGTGGCGAGTCAGCACCACTTAGTCAACACTCATCTGTCCACCACCCTCTTCATCCTGTGGGAAGTGGGGGGGTGGGGGGGTTGGTTGTTTGATGCAGGTGACCTGTCTTCCCACACAGGCTGTCAAATCTCTGACACACTGTGAACACAACACAAAGCTCCTGCGCTCATCAACGAGGCCACTGTTCCCAAGAATCTGATCATGTTTTAGTGTAAACACCCTGAAAGCCTCTCCTTTAATTATACCCCTAAAAAAAGTCAGAGATTAGTGCGTTGACAGTTGCCTCAATGGAGCTAATTGTGAATCATCTCATAGAGCAGCAGAGTTGAAAATGACTGTGTTGGCTTGTGGCCCAAATGTGTCCATTAAAGACGGCTCCGAACTGGTCTTGGTAATGGAGGAATAAGCTGGCGCTGATGTCAGGAAATAAGCTGGACTCACACTATGATCCACAGTCAGTTACATTATGGCCAAGAAAAGCAAAACCACACCTTTGGGTGATTTAAACACCAAGCCAGGACATTATTTTATCAATGAAACTCAAATTGTTTGTCCAAGTGGGAACGGTAGAGCTTGATTAGATTAGAAATGTGTTAATCATTACATTGTTTTTAAAGATTGCCCCGAAGACTTGGGAATTCGAGCTACAGTACAGTCTGGGAATAAGCAGACATAATAACAGTAGTTTCAAGCAATAGCGTAACACAACAAACTTACTTGAAATTAATTCCAGTGGCAATTTTAACTCCACCTCAACCCTCTGTTCCCTTGAATAATAGTGGCCTGAAGTTAAAGCACATTACAGCAGACACACACTAGTAAGTTTCCCCATTACAGCAGAGTAGTGACAAGATCGATACAGAAATAGAAAAAGCTCACTTGTTTGTATTTTGGCTTGATGACAGAGCCTTTCTCACTGCTGATCTGTCCTGATCTTCCATTGTTCAGAGGCTGAAGAGGTAAGAAGCGGAGACTGCAAGTCAGGCTTCACAAAATGTTTCCAAAATGATAAAGGAAGAGTTTTGTAAGCCTCAAATCTTCAGGCTGCTGCCATTTAGCGGCACTTCATTACTATTCAGCCTCGCAAACTGTGCATGTTAATCAATATATAGTGATTATTTTGTTGCTAAATCGCCCAACCAATCGGTAGTGAATGACACATCCGCCCTGCCATTGTCATTTTCAGTTGACAGCAGTAAATGTTTTTAATTATAATTGAAGAAATCTGTTGACGTAAGAATTGATTTGATCATTTTCTGTCAATGGATCTAGCTATTTTTTTCTGGCTCTTGCATTCTTCCTATTCTTAATTATAATTACACCTAAAACCCAAAGATATTTCATTTAAAGTGATACACAACACAGAAAACCAGCAAACCCTCATAAAAGAGTAGCAGGAACCAGTGAATGTGTGGCAGTTTTGCTCAATAAAATCAATGATAAAACTGATAACTTGACTAATCGTTTCAGTATCACAACCATCAATAAGCACAACACCAGACCTATACTGTTGCAAAGTGGGAAACACTATTGTGGGCACCCCTGGTTCCAGAAGCAAAGAGTCCTATTTATTTGTCCCATAGACAGTTTTATGTGACTCACAGTTGGACCATGAAATCTAAGTTTGAAAATATCTGGTTGTTTGAAAAATAAAATAAAAAAAAGTAGAATAAAAAAGTATAAAAATGTCTGGGGAGAAGTTTTCTGCAACTCTGCAGCTGCATTTCGACTGCATCAGTGACACATTTTGAATTCGCTACCATTCTGTGACTTTATTCTACTCCATGGCAACAGCTGCTGAGGCTCATGGGTATTTTAAAATTTACAGATGTCCGCCATCGCCAAAATGATGAATAAAACATGATTTATCAGTTGAAATAATTGGAACCAATGGTCTTAACTTAAACCTATATGATTGTTTCATAATCCCAAAGAGTCCTGTGTTTTATGTTGAGAGGAAAAACTGAAATAAGTGGAGAAAAACACATCCGGGAATGAGCAGATGTGCAAGTCAGATGTCTGGACCTGAGGCTGTATTACCGAAACTTCCTAACTTGCAGATCTTATCGTAACTGTTACCATGGTAATTAGGATTAGGACCTGATTTAGGGGAAAAAAGCCATTACAGATGAACAGTTTCTAAGTCAATGTTCCTGTCCTAATTTAAGATAGGAAAAATGCATTACACAAGCTTCCTAACTTCCCAAAATCTTAAATACACTCTCCTAACTCTTGGATAACCGTTAAGCTGTCCTGACTTTCACTTCTCCACCACTTAGCGAACCAGTTTAATCCATATCGCTGCTCTTTCATTGCTTTTATACAACTAATGAAATGTCAACAGGAACCTTTTCATTGAGAAGCGTATGTTAGACCTTAACGATGTGTAGCGGTTTGATGACAAAAGGCTCATTGGTTGATGCACGCAACGCCGGGCCATGATCCTGCAGTTAGCAGTTAGCACCAGCTGTGGAGAGGCCGACCCAGCGACATGGTGCTCTGCCGGTATTGGCGAAAGTGACAAATGTGCTTTAGTAGGTTTTCTCTTTAGTAAAGTGAAGTGTCTGACATAGCAAAAATACTTCAGCAAGAATAATGAGAGATGAGATGTCGGATTGAGTATTTCGGATTTCCCTACCTGAAATAAGATAGGGTGAAGCAAGATAAGATAGGATTCCTAAATGATTCCTAAAGTCAGTTGGGATTTGCTTCTGTAATACCAGAGTGGGAAAAATCCTGTCTCATACTCGTCCTATCTTATCCTTGCTAGCAAATCTTGGCAAGTGTTGAGTCATTGATATTGATTAATGACCCCTCCTGCCCATTCCTTCTGACTCCTGCCGTGCCATTTAGTAAACAAGCCATAATATAATTAACCTAGGTCTGCATACAAAGTCTTTTTGCACCATCCATTGAAAACATAAAACTGATCAAAGTCCTTTATACCATGGTCAAAAAAAAAAAAAATATATATATATGAAAATATATAATTCTTGGATTGGCTGACCATCCCAGCTGGCAGGTGTCTAATGAAACCATATATGAGGACACCTTAAACACTGGCCAACAGTTTAACTACAGTTCTAAATCTGGGTGCAAGGCAGGTGAAACTGCAGGTAACCATAGCGACATAATCTATTCTTCATTATACACTGCTGTTTATTCTCATTGTTGAGACAAACTCTGCACACATAATCACTTTTACTCTCATCGGTGTAATATGGTGATACAAACAATGCACATATGTGCAATAAAAACATCTCAGCAGTGAGGAAACAGCTGTTCCATAGAGAATATAATGATAACACACAGCTAACATCAAAATCATTACCTAAGCTAAGAGGTATCATCACTACCCGTATCTCCTGGTACCTCCATGGACTCTGAACCTACAGGGTCGACCACAGCCTCTGATCCAGGAGCCAGAGTGTCAAACTGGTGAAGCTCTGGACCTCCAGGATCTTCCAGCTCATTGTTGCTGGCAGGAGGGAGAGGGATCTGGTGGGGATAGGTCTTCCAGCTGTCTATCCAAGCTAGCGTAGACAGAACAATTGTTGAATCAAATGAAAAGCACAGCTGTTTGCCCTTCATCTACCCCCCTGTTCTCCACATATTGTAGCTGAGGATGCGAACGGAAATCAATGCCATTTAGGCATTGTCTAAATATTATTTTGAGTTATCTTGACATTACTCATGAAGTCAAAATGTTTAGAAGAAGCAATAATACTGGACAGTGATTATTGTTATAATGTTGGGGGATGCAGCAGCTGTTAATAAACACCATAATGAGACTTTAAAATACCTCGGCGCTGAGCAAAACGAGTTAAAAATATCCACATGTGAAAAAAAGACCATGACTCTTCGAAATGGAAAAAGAATGCTGCTTTTCTCTTTTCTGAAAAATAGATAAATTCTCAATACAGAAACTCATAAAAGTCCATAGAAACTTTCATTTCAAGAAAATAAATCACAAAACAGAAGTAATAAACATGCTTTTACTGAGGTAAGTGCATGTTCAGGGCTCCGAGACAGACTCGGTCACAGATCATTTGCTGGGTTGACAACACAAACCCAAGTCCATCATAACAAGTTTGATAAACGGCCTGAGCTTGTGTACAGAGAAACACAGGATCCACGTTCTGACACAGCACGCATCAGGGCAGATATGATAAACACCGCGTTTCCCTCAGACGGGTTTCTTTCTTTTTTCTTTTTTCTTTTTTTTTTTTTTTTGTCAAAACTGCAATCTCAATAGCATCAGAGTGGAACCACAGCGCATTATCCAGTCTGATGAAAGTTGAGATATGATATGAGCGCGGGCAGTTTGCGGGGGAATGTATTCCACTCCCTTGCACATACTGTATAGTCATTTATGCTGAAGGGAAGCACATGCACGATCTGAAATATGATCTCGGAAAAGGCTGTCAAAATGGCAATATCAGAGCCAGTATTCATTTTCCACTCTGATGGAAATTAAGATGCGATTCTCTATGTTCGAGCATTATGAGGACATGGGAAATGTACATTCTAGAAAGTAATTCATGCTATAGAGGCACAATAGCTTAGCATGGTTATTACCGCTGTGTGAAACTGCTGACAAAAGAGTAATGATAAACCTGCATCAGTAGAGCGAGAGGACAAATCAGAGACCAGCTGCTTTTCATGTTGTTATAAAAGACAGATGAAATATGAGATAAACGCTCGGTGCAAAACGACCCCTCAGCCCCGATCGCAGAGATACTGTTTGAGCAATGCATGTGATGGAGGAGATATCATCGGTTTTGTGTTTGCACAGTGATACCTAATACTGCTTTGTAGAAAGGACATTTATCCCCAGGAATGCAGGAGCGATAAAACTGGATTTATGGCCAGTTATGTAGACTGGGGGGGGGGGGGGGGGGGGCACTGTAAGGCACACATTGTTGGAACTTAATTTACTTCCATTGTGAAAACATGTAACACAAGTATGGTGTTTCACGTATTGTTCCACGTTTGTGTACAAATGAATCAAACATGTTGGTCATAATATCAAGTAACTCAAAGGTTTTTTTTTTTTTTGTGAAAATGAAACTTTTTATACTTTTCTGGACATGTTTTTTTTAATGCTGTTAAAGTATAAAACTTTTTTAGTGTGATTAAATTGCACCATTCAAACATGTCATTCTGAACTGTGCCTTGATGTGAGCTCAAACATGGAAAAAATTTTAATTAAGCGTAGCTGTAGATCTGAAACTTAGGAGTTCAGAGTCAGACTCGAGTCAAAAAAATTAAGACTTTTCACTGGAAGACTTCTGCTGTGAGTCTTGACTTACTTGAGATGGACTACCTGGAAACCCTGACAGCAAACTGATGAGGAGACTTGATTTCAGAGGAATAAATGTTGGAGAAAAAAAAATCCTGTACTGTGGATTTTTCATGTCAAACTTGAAAGAAAACTTGACCTGCTCTCTGCAGACTTGAGACTTGACTTGAACTTGAACCAAAAGAGTGAAAATCAGCTCTGATGTTCATTATCTAACTTCACTTCATGGTCTGACTCAGGTTCTCAGCAGTTGTAGCACTGTGAAATAAATGAGGTAGAAATCTGCCCTCTTTCCTCCAACCAGTCATGTACAGTATTTCTCCACTTGACACACAAACTAAGATCTGGGAAAAAGAGAATGAGATCTGTTCTTCTGTTGCACGAAACTTCATAAAAAGCTTTTAAAAAAAGAAGAAACACTTCATCTAACTGCAGATTAGCAAACTGCAAAGCAGGAGTTTCTCATATGAGTCACAAAAATATCAACGTGATGGAAAAGAATAAAGTTGAAGTTGCTGCTGGACATTGTAGCTACATCTCCATGTCCTGTTTATTGTTTTCTCATTGAATTTGCCCAGTCGGGTGAACCTGAGACATGACAAATTACTCCAAAACAAAAATTACCAGTAGAACTAATTGTTACTCACATAATAATTTACTATAGTGGAAATGTTTTTAACAAGCTGAGGATAAAAGTCTAAAAACCAATCACAGACTAAAACTACATTACAAACAAGACTGAAATAAATTAATATATAAATGGATCAATAGAGTAGTAAATAATGTAACGTCAAATACGGCAGTGACTGTTGAATAAACTCTGATGGAGTCCTTTGACTCTGCTACACTATGGCAGATCAATGAGCCAGTCACAAACCCCGAACAACACGTGTCAATCAAAGCTGTCTGGAGTTTAAAACCAACCAAACAATCTTTGGTGGAAAAATGTCTTCCAGACGCACAGTAGCAGAGCAATTTGTTGTAAAAATAGAAAAATACCCCCCTCTAATATTTCCACATTCTTCGCATTCTGAGTTGTATGAAAGGAGACGTCTGTTAGAGCTGTTTAGTCAAGATTAGACAAGATTGTTCAGATGCACTGAAAACTCATGCGGCCTGGTTTGAGCAGATATGGCACTTGGTAGATAGAGAGATTAACTTTGCAAGCATTAAAATTCCATGTAAAGTGTGTCTGGGGGTTTCTCGCTATGCCGACAAACATAAACTAAAACAGCAGAAGAGAAACAGAAAGAGAGAGGGAGAAGCTCACAAAGCAGTTTTTTTTTTTTTATTACCCAGAACCCCACTGTCTCCCAGGGAGCGCATTTTTAATTACAGATGTGACAAGGAAGACATGAGGGAGTTCAAATGCAGCGAATCCGTCATCCTGCCGCCCCGAGTGGAAATCGCATTCTCACCACACAGCATGCTGTACAGATTAGCTCGGGGTCGGAAATTACAGAACATCTCCCAACCTCAGTGGAACTCTCTGCTGGAGCTTGCCAGCGTTCAGGACCAGCTTCCTGCAGACTAATGAAGCTCCCATTTCCCTTTTAAGCTGGCAAAACAGAGCTCTCTGTCCGAGGGGTTGTTTCTACCTTATCTTACAGGAGATGGATGTTTATTTTGCTTCATACTGAGCATGGTAAAAGTGATGTTATAAATAGATTTTTATCCTTATTCAACATTTTTTCAAGCAATAGCTCAAGGCCTGAGTCTGAATGTACCTTTTTATTCATACTTTAAAAGTGTATCCCCAGGCACTTCATAGACGGCAGTGCATTTGATACTGGTGTAACTCAAGAAATGCTTACAATGTTAAACTTTGCTTAATGGGGTGCCTCAGGGATCCATCTGCACCTCTCCTCTTTTTTTTTCTCCCCCCACCACGACACCATTTATGATATGTGATCACTTAATCGAGGGACACAAATCAAGGGATCCCCTCTCCTTTATGGGAGGTACAGTAGGCACTCACCCACAGTCAGCACATTTTAACAGACCAAGCTTTTCTTTTTCACATTTTTCATGGATGAACGTAACACTTTCAAAGCTATTATTTTCTGCCTTGACAAACATGAAACCTATCCCCTGGTATTAATAAAACTGCAGGAGGCATTTTTTAAGAGGTGGCTCAATGTACAGTACAGTAGAAGATTTACACACTTCTCCTCGGACAGCTTCAGGCTTTTATCTGTGAATGATACACAGCTCTCACATGGCCACAGAGGATGACATACTTGACTGTACAGAGCTGCATGCTTCACATCCAAGTAAATAGATAAGCGCTGTATAATCGTTGCTGCGTGATGGATCTGTCTTACCATATACTGTTCATGCAGTGGTGAAGTGCTCAGGTTCTTCACTTAAAGCTGCACTAATCAATAGCTTTGCCTTAACATTGGATCAAATGTGTAATGAGATAGAGGTCACAGAGAACTTTCACCTGACTCTGCAGATTCCTATCAGCTCTATACAGGGGGTTTTCTCTTGCTTCAGCTTATCGTTGTGGTTTTACAGTGCAGTGAACCCACTGTCACCGTTCTTGTCAACACTATTTTCAGCCAAAAAACTCAGATAAACCCACTGTACACTAACTTTCCAGCACTAACCAGCAGACTAACAAACCTAGCAACTGCATGGTGAACAAGGTGGAGCCTTTTGCAGCTAAAGAGCTAGATATTTTCATCAGTAGTTGGTGGAGACCAAAAACAGAGCTAAAAAGAGAATGAGAATTGGCCTTGCATTCATCAGGTGCACAAAAACATGATTACAAATGAATAATAATGTTGCTCTGTGTCTGCAGGATGCAGGTAAGTAGGCAACTATATGCTAACACATAAAGTCTTAGAGCCAAACTGTTTTCAAACTAATTTGCATAAATTTGCATATGTAAATGTAATAAGCTTAAAACAGAAGAACTTTAAGGCCAAAATGCACTTATGAGAATATTATTTGAAAGGCAACATATTATTGTTTCTGAAAATGTGCTTGTTTTGCATGTGACTACAACATCAGCTCATATATGGTATTTTTTTGTATTTTCCAGTCCTTGCTTGTAGAAAAAAGTCATATTACATAACTACCAATAGAATAAACTTTATACAAGAACGATAGAAAAGCTCCACAATACTTTTAAATCTCTGTGAAGCCTCAAGGCCTCTAGGCCTAATAGTTTAGTTTAGGAGGCCTTTATAGTTCATTTTTTCACTGGTGTCCATAAACCTCTCCAAAAGGAAAACTGGGAGAAATGTGCTTTAACTCTTTAAAATGAAATAATAGAAAACATACTGAAGCATTCTGATGCCTTTGGAACCATTCAAAACAGAGCTGATCCTTGTCTGAGTCACACCTCTCAAAGCCTATTGGCCTTGTCTCTGAAGTGCCCAACCCCCGTAGTTTGCTCTGATTGGTCAGGGGAGACGTCTACAAGCTAGCGTCATTCAGAAAAGCTGTGAAAAAAAACAGGCTTTTCCAACGGAGACGCCATTACGTCTTACGCACGGCTACGCTTGCTTTCTTTTCCCGACTCCCCTGTAGTGAAATCTGCCCCAATGTTTACAGGGAGGCCTCCATTTTGTAGCCAGGAAGCTAACAAACAATAGCAGACCCGCTTACACCGACACAAATGCAGAGAGATGGAGAGAGAAAGAGGAGAAGTGAGGGAAGAGTGGGGTACAAATGCTCGGTCTTCTGTTTTGGACTTCTCATGACATAACCTGGAATACTTTTATAGGAAACCCCTTTGATTTTTAGGAATGGAGAGAGAAAAGCAGTTCGTCTAAAAGATAGGCAGTCATTTATGTGCTTATGGTTAGCGCAAAATGAACTGAATATTTGAATTTAGAGACTCTGACTGATCTAACGAGGCACAGCCTGTCTCCATTGACAAACGCTAAAGTGTTTACTCTGTCAGAACACATCCAGAACCTTCTACTGGTCCCGACATGGGCCAGCGGGCTGTATGGTGGATAGTGTGGCAATGTTGTGTTTGCAGCTTGTTGTCATTTAAGTTCATTTCAGGTAAAAGTCCTGCATTCAAAACTCCTCTAATCAATATTTTAATATTAAAAATTGCTTAATTGACTACAGTATGGTACCCACAGATAATTTCCACCCAGCATTTGCAGTTTCCCTCCAGATTATGCTATTTAGCCTATTTTAATTCATGGTCTTTTACTCTTAACTCTGCTCTCATCAACCCTGTTTCCAGCCACAGCAGCAGTTTTCAGTAAAAACAATAAATAAATTATGCTTGCAGCTGTATTTGCTGCCATGAAAGGGCCAGAAATGTCACTTTATGCTGCTTAAATAAAATCAGCAAAATGTTTAATTATCAAAGAACATGTAATTTTTATGAATGGTCCCTGTTGGTGTTTTATTATTATTTGGAATTGTTATTACTGATGCTTTGTAAACAGCATTTTAATGTTGTATTTGGTGGATTGAAGCTAATTAAATAAATACTCTGCAGCGTCAGTAACACAAAATATAGTGAGTAAAATAAAAAATGTCCATTTAAAATGTAGCGAATGCTCTGAGTAAAGACCAAGTGCCTCACAGTTGTTCCCGAGCACAGTACCATCACTGAGAGCATGTACAGTGTTAACAATTAGACAGTGTTTCTTGATGTAACAGCAGGAAAAGGTTACTCAGCCATAACCATAATCCTCCCATAAGCCTCTACAATGATGCTATAGTCATCAAGTGTAGTGTTAAAATATAATTGCAGAAATTGCTTTTGTGCCTTTTAGTGAAGATTATTTCATCAGTAAAACACATTAAAGCAAGCCAAGTCCTGGAGGAAACACTGTTTTATCTGAAATCAAGACGACATGTATTGATCCATCACTCCACGCAAAGCAGTGCAATAGTCCTGAGGATAATTCTGATGTGAACTCACAGGAAAGGGCAATCGGGGCCAAGCTCAAGTGAATTACCTGAGCATAGTACTTAACCCAAGATGTCATCAGTCTGACAACACATCCAGTGTGGCGTTCAGATCTCCTATTAGAATGTGTCATTAAACCAACATCATAAACCCTCCTAAGTACAGTTTCCTGCAAATGGAATATTTTCATGGCTTTTCAAAATGGTGCCTCTACTGATGAGGTACATAATACCTTCATTTCAGTTCTTGCCAAGTCATTACCTTTATTTGTGACAAGGGACCTACTTTATGATATGAGGTACATCCTTAACACTTTAGTAGTAGAAGGACTTCACAGGTATAAAGGGAAAAACTGTAACGTTTTACCAAGTATTAGCAGGTCATAAATTTATATTTGCATTGCATAATTCAGTCAAAATAAGTAAGTGAGATCACAACAAGGTCTTGTTATCAGAAAATAATCTACAGGGGGTGTTCTGATGTAGAAAAAAGATAAATACATAAGGAAAAAGGCAAAGGTCAACCCTTTTTAAGTTCATTTGAAGTCACTTTAATTAATGGTCAGTTCATTTTCTCACCAGTGAGCTTAGCTTAACTGTTAGCTAGTAGAAACTTAATCGACTGTTCCTCTGGCTTCAGGTTTATACGCAGTTGCAATTTGGGGTAAAGATAGCCAACATCTGTGCAAGTTGAAAATGTCTTTATTTAAACTAAAAAAATTTCCCCAACATCAACCGAGATTCAAGATGGAGGACAAACAGATAGCTGTATCAGAACCGGTAATGTCGTTGATGTCCAGAGGCTGCGCTGCAAAGGAGAAGGTCCGGAGGAAAATTCTTTGGAAGTTCTGGAAAAAGATTTTGCCTTTATTTGATACCAGTTATTGGTTGTTTGGATTCAGCAGTTACATTTAGCTACTTTCCCAGTTAGCACAAGCATTAGCTGGTTTGCCATATAGTTTATCTGGCTTGCTCGTGAAAAGTGGTTATAGTGTTGTTTCAGATTCATAAATTTTCCACCAGTTTGGAAGACATGTAGAGGAGCCCGTGTTGACCAGTCACACCTCTTGTGGTCCCAACATTGCACAGTATCTCTGAGGCTGCTGTAGCCCTGGTGCGTAGTTAATTTCTGAGGTCATTGCTACAGCTGCTACCTGCACACTAAAACCTTAACAAACAAGAGGTGACTTTCTCTTCCAGACATAAGCTGCTGTAAAATTCATTGTTTGTATCTCTCAAACTCTAATGCTGTGAGACAAGGAAAAACAAAACTACTAAAGATTTAACAATTGTCTTGTATAAATTTGTCTTTTGCACTTCAGGGCGTTTGTAGAAACTCAGCCACACTCTTAAACTTCATGACTGTGCTTTGAAAGGGCATCCAAAAAAATGGGGTCCAGTGCAAGTGTGAAATGGGATAAGGGGTCTAATGAACAGTACCACACTCCACTCGCTGCAATTTGTCACTGTCCGCCTCACTCCTCTGCAGCCTCAGTGTAGAGTTTCGTATTAGTTTCAAAGGAATCAAAGAGCACAGTCCTCTTCATTTTCTTATCTTCAGCCAGGATCAACTGCATGAGCAGAGCAATTTGCAGTGTGTGTATACGGAAGTTGCTCTGCGGAATGATCTTCATCTGTATCTATCAAAGGTCAGATTGTTATTGAAATGACTTCAATTACTTTAGATTGTTTGCTTTGTGTATCCTGCATCAGAGGATGTGGGAAGCATTTCATAACAATAGCGCAGTGAAAATTAATATGATAACAACTCAGGCAACTGTTCTCAGCTGACATCAGGAAGATATTTAGATACCTTTTCATAAAAGACATTCATTTTATTGGCCGATGGCAACAACAGATGCCACCTAAATCCTAATTTAAATGCTATTTTGGACTGGAATGTGTTGGTGTAGGCCTTCAAACTAAAATTTTTTCAGTGCATAAATGTTTGCTGTGTGGGTTTTGATGTCTGGAATATGAAAACAAAATTTAAATGAGTCATGTTTCATAAGGCTTATCATATTCACTTTTAATTAGGGACTATTCTGCAACATTTTCATGTAAGCATATGGCTATATGCTACCGCTTAGTCAAAGCAGCGACATGATGTGAAAATAAACAAAACACATAACTTGCAAATGAACCAGGCTAATTTTTTTGTATGACACATGCCTTTTCTTTGTTGATACCCTAATTAGGAAATTACTTGCTTAATTAACAGTTACAGTCTCTGTGTCTGTGGGGAAACATTCTGGCATCACTAAAGGGGGTTGTGAGATGAAAAGGCAGAACTGGCCATTCCCCCCAGTTTTCCAGATTTCCATCAGCATGACTCTGCTATAAACAGCCCTGTGTCCTGAGGAATAAACACTTTTTGGGGGTGAAAAAAATGCAACAAATATCTAATTCTGCAATGCCGTCACTGTTACTGTGGAGTGCGTTTGTTTTAATGATACTACAGTGACACCTGTGGGTGAGCTATGGTATCGTATGTAGAGCGGCAGGCTTTTACTCCTTTTCCTCAGCTCTCTAAACCACCAAACCCCTAATATTCATCCATTCAGTTTGTAATGATGATGATAGTTAATATATCATATTAATTGTGTTGGGTTGTGGTAATATGATGTCACATTATCACTTAATCTCCGGCGTCTTTGCTAAATTTACTGTACAGAACTGATAATTGACCCACTAACAATTGACCTGCTTTTTGTATTGCATTAATGATATTTTCCAAAACATAGGTAAATACAATTTAAGAGCTATTCAAAAGTAAAAACAAAAACACCCAAAGACATTCTGGCTTTGTAAATCAAAGTGGCTCATCTAGATGCTTTTTCCTATTTTCTGTTATTAAGGGATTCATCCGCTTTGAGCCACAACAGCATTACAGGACATGTCCACCACATGAACATTATTAAGTAGACAAAGAATTAATTAACTTTACCTGCCTTTCATCAGGGATGAACCAGGGACTATATTTAGTTCCTTTGTGATAGTTGCAGGTAGAAAAAAATCCTTCCTCAAGGCAAAGGACTGTCTGATGTTTTAGGAACTATCAAGGTGGAGCTGATTGGTTAAACACAGATGCTACAGCTGTTCCAACATTTGCATCAAGTCATTCACAAAATGAAGAAGTACTGGCCACCACTGGTATTAATATTAGGATGAGGGTGGATCTTTCATGTTGTTTATTAATGTTAAAAACAATATTTGGCTATGTTGTTGAATTCCAACTATAAACCGGTAGTAGCTGACGGCCAGCGGAAACAAGTTGTGAACATAATGTCATCACCTTTGAAGTTGATAAGGCAAACTTGTCAGCAAACAGTTGCTTATTTACACGCAGTTACAGAGAAACATTAACATTCAGTCGGAGTCGAGTTTCTGGCCAAGTGGCGAATGCAGAACCAGTATTCACGCTCCTTTTAGCCTTTTCTTTTTTTGGCCTTTATCAACTCTTGAGGTAAATATCTGGCTCTTCAGTAGCTAAATCTTCCTCTGTTTTCATCAGCTAGTTGCTAACAGTGGCTGGAAACAGCTGCCAGCTGCAGGCAGAAACAATGCTGTGAGAGTGGCCAGAGTGAACCAGAACAGTGAAATTACAGGCCCCACAGCTAAACAATGAGCTGGAACTCACTATAAAGCTCTGTAAAGCAGAGAGGAGCAGTATATACTCAAGTGATTAATTAAAAAAAGATTGAGATAAAGAGAGAAAGTGTGTGTGAGAGAGAGAGAGAGAGAAGGGACAACTTTTAATTCCTGAATTTTGTTCCTCTGCTTCCACAGTTCCTGGAACTACTTTGCCCGAAAAGAGCCATTAGTAAGTTTGGACACTGATGTTGAATGATATGTCTGGCTCTCAACAGTTCGTTCTGAAGGTGATGGGAGGGGTTGAGCACTCAAGTTCTTCCACTCAAACCTGGGGGGAAAAAAAGCACACAACTAATAGACAGGGACGTCCCCATACTTCTGGCAATACAGTGCATTTATCTGTCTCAACTGTCACCAAGTGTAAAGTGATTAAACTTAATGTCATCAGGCTAGACATTAATCCATACAGTACTGGGAGCCTCATTAGGGAGTTAGCTGTGGTTTTTAAGTGCCAGGATGGGTCAGCCACTCCATCACATGTCATCATCATCATCATCCCACCCTTTTCCTGCTTCTGACTCACTCTAACATGAAAATGTATATTTCATCCGAACATTTGTATACCGTAACCGGACATTTCAACGTTTCAACATGGCTGCGATATTTCGGCCCTCCGCCCCAGAAATGAATGAGTGTTTGGTTTGTTTGGCAAATGCCAGTGCAAACGATATCTCCAACAACGCCCATCTCATGTATACCCAACAGTGGAGTTTACTGATTGATATTTATTTCCTCACGCTGAAATTTCCTCAGCGTGAGCATAGAGGGGAAGATGGAAACTGGGAGAAGGCGAGCACGCTAGGAAACAGCAGGGTCTCACATTAGACACGGCAACAAGGGGTCTCTGGGAAAACTGCTGCAGAAAAACCAGGACGACAATTTTAAACCCAGAAGCATGTTAAACAAATACAGACGTGCAATAGATCCACTGTCAGCATTAATGCTTGGCCGTTCACACACTCGTTATTAGAGAAGAGGGCAGCGTTGTTTTGCTGGCTCTCACTACCCCAAGGCATACAATAACCTTTTTGTAGCTCACTTTTTAAAAGCCTATTCAACTCAACTCCTGTTGCCTGAGACTGAAACCAATGATTCGCTTGTAAAAAAAAAAAATAAAAATAAGGAAAAAGAAAAAAGGACCAATTTACCTTCCTCCTCAACAGCATTTCTCCATGACCCTTGAAGGATGAGAACTGTGACCTTGAAAACTCTGCTCAAGTGCCACTGAATGAAAAGACGATGATTAGCATCGCATCATCTGTCCCCGTATTTAATTTAACTCAAGTTAAATTTCAAACTTGATTGTCTTTTTTTTTTTTCTTTTGCATCAGTTCATTCAGGTCAGATCCCATTTCCCTGCACTTCACAGGAGACAGAACACGGTGCATGAATGGCTGCTTTGGATTACTGCAGCCCTTCATCTTCTCATTGACTCCTGCATTTGATCTTTATGACCAAGCTTTGACTTTACAATATGTTGATGGATTTTATGAGAGTAGGCACTGTACTTGCGCTGAGCTTTTTTAGAGTGGAGGAAACAGCCTTTGATGGTCTGAAGTAATCTTATTGAGGGGATTTCACTTTTCTATCTGACGTCTTGTCTGCCTGCTCCACATGTTTGGTTATCAACAGAGCCAAAGAAAATCTCATTTCACTTTCAGTTTATCATCCTCATAAACTTGTTTTGTGTTCAAATTTCTGCTTGGCCTCAGGGAATTTTCCAGAATCATCAACAAAAAATGAAGCTTTGTGGTTCAGGCTGATCAAATGGTTATAGACCCCATTTGATCAGCCTGAACCACAATCACAGCAGAGAACATTGCCTGAATCAGATTTTTGTAGAATTGACATGATCAAACCTTTATGGGTAGGCAGCTGGACTCAGGTGGTAGAGAAGCTCGACCATCCAGTGCAGACTTGATGGTTGAAGTGTTGAATTTTCCTTGAGTACGACAATGAACCCCAAAATTGCACCATATGTGTACATGTAGTAAAGTTGGTGGTTGGTGGGCTTGTTTGTGCTTTAGTTTTTTTTTACCTATATAACATAACTTTACTCAAACCGAAATAAAAATAAACTTGCTTAAAGGTTGAGGCTGCACTAGAAGCCCCTGTCAGCTGCAAGGGAGCTCAGATAAAATAAAACATTTAAAAGGTTTGTCCTTGACGAAAGACCAGTGGGTCATTCAAATCAAAAACAGTGTATCCCATTGGGTGCATGTACGTGATTAGAATATCCCATGTTAACCTGTCTGTTAAATTATCAAGTGTCTTGTGTGCATAGACTAGTTCACATTTCTGCCACAGGGTGGCATAGGAGGATTTTGCCCAGAGGATGAGCATGAAATCCCATAGCCCATATGGTTTTGTTAGTTTTTGTGGTCAAGAGCATTTGAACATTGGAACATTGGAACATTTGTCTGACTGTGGCACTAGAGGAAAGTTTAGGCAGCACCAAAAACACCAAAAATACCCTTCTGATGGACCAAGGTGTTGGATAAGTGGAAATTTAGAGCTCATGGTAGCACCAGATGAAGGGTCAGAGGAGTCACTGAATCCTACTCTGGGGACCATGAAAGTCATCTGTTTCTTTACCAAAGTGTCGGGTTGATGGTCACACCAACACACTTAACCAGCTTCAAGTCCTGAGACAAGCACAGGTCTTATGAGGAAGGAAGTAAAATATCTCTCACAAAGAGCCACAGATGAGAATAGTGATCAGACAATTATGACATGAATCCACCCTGACACGTATTTGATGCACGCCAAAAGAGGAAAAGTCCAATGTCAACTTTAACTATCGCAGGATTTCGATGATGTGACATGATAGCAGAACTCGTATATAGACAGCTTTACAAACTGTAGCGTTTTGCTACTGTATGTGTTTCAGTGCTGTTGCATCAGCATCTCCTCCACGTCAGAATTAATACTCGGATCAGTGACAGCACTAGAAAGCTTCAGTCAGGCATCGGGGAATTAGCTCAAACATAACAACAACTTGATATTTATATCAAAAGCATCCTGAGAGCTCCAGGCTTAACCAGAGTAATCAGGTTAGCTAAATGTCTCCTGTGAGGAAGTAATCTACTTTGATGCTCTGTCTGCTACCAAAACATTGAATCTGTGTCAGGCTACGCCGGCTGAGCAGCTACCACCAGTCCAGCCCACTCTGTAATTCAATTACATTAGTTGACTCATGTCCTACTTAACGTCCAGGCAGCCAACAGCCTGATTACGGAAGCCACAAATTGTCAAATACCAAACCTGAATAAACATTTACGTCTCTCAAAACCAGGAGGGTTGTAATTATCCTCTGTAATGTTATTTCATAGGACAGATGAAGTGCAGCGCAGGAGTTCAGCAGCAGGGGTTATTTCCTAGATCATCCACACAGAAATTCAAACAGTTCTTCCCTCTGCAATCAGACTTTTCGATGAACTTGTTTGAACCCAACCTCTTCTCAGAGCCTATGAAATATAGAAATGATCAGTTTCTATGTGATTGTGTATTTTCCCCACTGAGCAATCAAAGAAGTGAGAACAATTAATGTGCACATGCAAGGACTTTGGAAAAGTAGAAGTGACTGAAGGTGTTTTTTTGGTTGTTTGTTGAATTTGATTCAAGTATTTTCTTGAAATCAGTGACATAATCTGCCTTTTCTTACTTCATAGAATTGAAACTATAAAGTTGATACTGGTGAACAAGATCTAAGACCGACTATGAAACTATATTATTTGCTTATGATAATGTTGGTAGTGCATTACGAGTAAGAGTATGCCAATGTGAAAATGTTCTGTTCATCAAATGGAAAGTAGCTAAATGCTTTTTTAAATTAATTTAAGTTTTAACACTTATGGAACTCAATTTACAGAGTTAAGAGTGATGTGATTATATATTTATAAAAAAAAAACTTATATAAAGCTAAATTTAGATTAGCATAAATAATGGTAGAAAAAAAAGCATGTAATTAAAGTGATCACAAAATATAAAAAATGCACAAATGCTGCAGGCCAGATGGTCTATAATTTATTTAATTGTAATCCTTAACTTGTCCAAATACTGTTTTGACCAACATATAATTTTGTCTTTACATCGTTCCAGCTCTAAATGTCTCTTCTGCATTATATATTTGAATTTCACTCAACATGGAGCCAATGAAGTTGGAAAAATTAGCTTTCATATTCTTGGCTTTTTAGAACATTTAATAACTGGTTCTCACAGAAAGAACATCTGGGAGATGTCACGCAGAATAGTTCTACTGAGATCTCTGCTTCACTTCTAAAATCAAAAACAGCTGCCATCGAATGTGAATCTGAAAGGACGTGATGGTTTGTTGTCCATACTAGTTGGGGTTGTAGTTTTGGGTCATAGAAACAGCATCTATCCCGTGTTGACGCTTCTGTTGCAAAATTATCATCAGTGCGTTGATGTTATGGATGATCTCATCTGTCATTACAGGCAGGATGAACTGCTACTTTGACATAAGTAGATTTATAAATAAATAACCTTAACCAGAGAAGTTCTACTCTAATTCTGGTATATGATTTTGTTTCCTGACAGCTGTGTGCTTACATCATTTTACATGTGTGTATGGTTGCATGAAAAAAAATAAAACAAGTTCCTCAAGCTCTAAAAATGACTAGCCTAATACTCAATTTAAATTTTGGTGACACTGCCAAAGTTACATGTGTTTAAACATTTGTCTGCTGCTCTTCACAAAGCTTCAGTGAACTGTAGTAATACCATGATTTAGCCACTAGATGGAACTATTTACCCACAGTTAAGAACTTGATGGGATGACCTCTGGAATCAACATGAGGCTTTATTAGCCACATAATTATCATTGGAATATAGGCTCTCACTCTCTCTCTCATTATATAATAATGTATAAAAGTATACATTATATAATAATGTATAATTTTATATAATTTTATTTAATAATTAACCACCAAATCATTATATTTCAAATGAGTACTGCCTATATTGCAACTTGTACAGAGGGGTAAACAGTATATCTTTAATTTATTGATCTAGTCTTTATCATATCTATATATATCTATATATATGTATATGGAAGATAGATATTTATCTTTTATGGTATTATTATAATACTAAAGAATATTTCAGATAGGACTTTTTAGTATTCAAATATGTTTTTAAAGTAACCTTTTCACATTTTTGCTGAGTTTTACCACATATATCACCAGTAATATGACTTTATTATGAGTATGCTTACATATTTTTTTGAAATATTTCAATCACATGATCATAATACTGTGTTTCTTTATTTCAGTAGGAACTCTGCTTTCCTCTCCTGCACACTGTTTTAACACCTCGTCTGTTATGCAGGTAATTAGCAGCACTCGGGGCATCGTTACCTGTCTAATTTGATTGACATCCTCTTCCGCAAGCGGGGACAACGAGCCGCGCTGCACAATAGAGGGAGAGAAAGGCGGTGGGAGGGCGGGCAGGAGCGCCGCTATCCAATGGGATCGGCGATGGGAGGGAGTTTGCCGAACTCCAGCTTTGTCCTAACTTACTGGGACTCCTGAGCACAATATGACTGAAGCGCCTGCACCGTTATTCCACGGGACGGTGCGTATAAGCTCAGCCGCCTGCACACACTCCACACCGCTGACTTGCGCCCAAACTTTGGATAAACTTTTTTTTTTTTTTTTTCTGTACGCATCTCCAAGGAGTGAGGAACTTTTGTTTTGTTTTTTTGCCTTTCTAGGAATTGTGAGATTCCGCTCTGAGAATGCTGTTTGAGGAGTTGAAATGAAACTTCCCTGATCTGCAGGAATCATTCTCTCCATTCAGATGACATTGTTGCGCTGAAACAGTGCGCTGCGCAGGATAAAACAGGAACACTTCTGGAGCACTTTGGGGACACTGAAGAAGTGTGGAAAGAGCTGCTGCTGTGTTTCCCATTGAGTTTTCACGGCACTTTTGTTGGAATACAATGCTTTAGAGTCTCGGCAGACCTCAGTAAAGTTGATGCATCATAGGCATGGACTCTGTCTGAGAAAGGTGGACTGGCTAACTGACCATGGCGCTCACAGGTATGGGTTTTGGCCGGTTTCATTTGATTTTACTGATGTTATGGACTCTGTCGCAGTACTCAGCATCCAGCCAAGTCCGTCAAGAGTTTCAGGTCCTGGAGGAGCAGCCCATCGGCACCTACGTGGGCACGATAGAGACCAAGCCGAGCTTCACGTACCGCTTCAGCGAGAACCACAAACTTTTTGCAATTAACGGCACCACGGGAGTCATTTACACCTCGTCGGTGATTGACAGAGAGCTTTTGCAAAGTGATGTCATCAACGTCGTGGTGCTGTCCAGCCAGCCCACGTACCCCACCGAGGTCAGGATAGTAGTTTTGGATATTAACGATAACTCCCCGGTGTTTCCAGACGCGTCAATTGTCGTGTCTTTTAAGGAGGACGCCAGCAGCGGCAGGCAAGTGATCCTGGACACTGCCACTGATTCAGACATTGGAAGTAACGGAGTCGATCACACCACGTACAGAATAGTGAAAGGCAACGAGCAGAGGAAATTCCGCTTGGATATTACCGTCAATCCTAGTGGAGAGGGGGCATTCTTGCACCTTGTTTCAACTGGAGGCTTGGACAGGGAAGTTACTCCCTTCTACCAGCTCCTGATTGAAGTGGAAGACAAAGGAGACCCGAAAAAGTTTGGCTACTTGCAAGTAAACGTCACTATTCAAGACATAAATGACAACCCCCCCATGTTCGAGCAAGACCAGTATCAAACCAGTGTTTTTGAAGATGCAGCAGTAGGTTCCAGTATTCTGCAGATTACAGCATCAGATCAGGATGAAGGAGCCAATGCTGAAATCAGGTACTTTTTAGACGAGGGGACGCCTTTTCAAATTGACCCTAAAGCAGGTACTATTATTATAAAAGAGGGTTTGGATTATGAGAGTAAGAAGGAGTATTCTCTGACTATCCATGCAGTAGATAACGGGGTTCCTGCTCTGTCCGGCAGAACAGAAGCCACAATAAAACTTTTAGATGTGAATGATAACGACCCTGTGGTGAAGTTCAGATATTTTCCCACTACTTCTAAATTTGCCTCTGTTGATGAAAATGCACAGATTGGCACGGTCGTGGCTCTACTCACCGTCTCCGATTCAGACTCCCCCACAGCTAATGGAAACATATCCGTTTCAATCTTAGGAGGCAACGAGCAGAGACACTTTGAAGTGCACACGTCCTCTGTGCCCAATTTGAGTCTGATCAAAGTAGCCAGTGTGTTAGACAGAGAGAGAATCTCCTCTTACAACCTGACTGTGTCTGTGTCAGACAATGGCAAGCCCATGGCCCGCTCCTCTTTTGCCAGTCTGGTTATTTTTGTGAATGATATCAATGATCACCCACCCATATTTCAGGAAACACTGTACACAGTAGATATCAGTGAAGACATACCAAAAGGCAGCTACATTAAAGGGGTTTCTGCAACAGATGGTGACTCTGGGCAGAATGCCAACCTGCGCTACTCCCTGGTGTCTGGAAACGCTTTGGGCTGGTTCTCCATCAGTGAAAACAGTGGTCTGGTTACCAGCGCCGCTTTGCTGGATAGAGAAATAGCATCTGAAATTGTGCTCAACATTAGTGCCAAAGACCAGGGGCTGCAGCCCAAGATTTCTTACACTAAGCTGATAGTCAACATCACTGATGTGAATGACCAAGTGCCCACATTTACACAGAGCACATATCATGTTTCCCTGGTGGAGCACGCTCCTGCTGGCACTGAGCTGGTGATGCTGTCTGCTTCAGATGACGACCTCGGGGCCAACGGAACTATCCGGTTCTCATTTGATGCAGAGACTCCAGCCAGCGTCCAGGAGCTGTTTCGCCTGGATGCCATGTCAGGGCGATTAAGCACAGCCATGGAGCTAGACAGGGAGGATCAGGCCTCCTACTTACTCCACATCCAGGCAGCAGACGCAGGCAGCCCCCCTTTGCACTCCGTAGGAAAAGTCAACATCACACTGAAGGATATCAATGACAATAGGCCGGTTTTCTACCCTGTGCAGTATTTTGCCAATGTGAAAGAGAACGAGCCCTCGGGCTCTTATGTAACCACCGTTTCAGCCACAGACCCCGATTTGGGTCGAAATGGCACAGTCAAGTATATAATTACAGCTGGAGATGCTTCCAAATTCCGCATTAATAGCAACACGGGGAAAATCACCACGCTTGTGCCCCTGGATAGAGAGGAGAAAACTGCTTACCAGCTGCAGGTGACAGCAGCAGATGGCGGCGGCCTGCGCTCACACACCCAAGCCATTGTGACTGTAACTGTCATAGACACACAGGACAACCCTCCAGTCTTCAGCCAGAAAGCCTACAGCTTTGTCATGTTTGAAAATGTCGGCCCAGGCACAGCGATAGGGACGGTGTCAGCCACCACTGTAGATTTGAACACAAACATTTCATATCTGATCACCTCGGGGGACCAGAGGGGGCTTTTTGCTGTAAACAGCGAGGGTCAGATCACAGCCTCGAGCCAGATAGACAGAGAGGAGCAGGGGTTTTATCAGCTGAAAGTTGTAGCCAGAGCTGGGGAGATCACAGGAGAGGCTTTTGTTAACATCACTGTGAAGGACTTAAATGATAACGCTCCTCATTTTATTCACGCTGTGGAGCATGTGAGCGCAGTGGAAAACTGGAGCACAGGTCATGTCATATTCCAGGCCAAAGCTTCAGATCCTGATGAAGGCACAAACGGCATGGTGGTCTACAGCCTCAAACAAAACCCCAGGGGCCTGTTTCATATTCATGAGAAGCACGGCCTCATCACACTGACTGGGCCGCTGGAGGTCACCACAAGCTCTTATGAGGTGGAGGTCATGGCATCCGACATGGGGGTCCCCCAGCACACCTCCAGCCTCGTCCTCATCGTCAGTGTTTACGATGTGAACGACAACTCGCCGGTGTTTGATCAGCTTTCTTATGAGGTCATCATCCTGGAGTCTGAACCTGTCAACAGCCGCTTTTTCAAAGTGGAGGCCACCGACAAAGACTCTGGTCTTAATGGGGAGATTATGTATGACATCGCCGGTGGCAACACAGGTGATGGGTTTGGCATTTTTCCAGATGGACAGTTGTACATCAAAGCAGAGCTGGACAGAGAGATACAGGACAGATACAACTTAGTGGTTGTGGCCAAAGACAGAGCCGTGGAGCCGCTCAGCGCCACCGTCAACGTCAGTGTGATTCTAGATGATGTAAACGACAACCGTCCTCTTTTTAACAGCACCAATTATGTGTTTCGATTTGAGGAAGAGCAGAAGAGGGGGTCGCTGGTCGGGCGAGTTTTCGCTGAAGATAAAGACTTTGGCCCAAACAGTGAGATCAGATACACGTTTGAGACTCCGCAGCCCAACTTTGAACTGAACGCCATCACTGGGGAGTTGACCAGCACGCTGCAGCTGGACCGCGAGTCACTCATGAGACAAAGAGGCGCCGCCGTCTTCAGCTTCGTGGTCGTCTCGTCAGACCAGGGTCTCCCCAAGCCCCTCAGAGACCAGGCCAAAGTGCAAGTTTACATTCAAGACATCAACGACAACCCGCCTAAATTCACCAAAGACATTTACCAGGCCTCCATCTCGGAGTCGGCTCAGAACATGACACAGCTGCTGAGAGTCTCAGCCTCTGATGTGGATGAGAACAAAAACGGACTGGTGCGTTATCACGTCGCCGAGGGCAACGAGGAGAGACAGTTCACTATTGATAGCAGCTCTGGACAGGTTACGTTAGTTGGAAAGCTGGATTATGAATCTACATCCTCCTATTCTTTGAAAATAATAGCTGTTGATGCTGGAGCTGTGCCCCTGTCCTCCTCTTGCATGCTTAGCATTAGCATCCTGGATGAGAATGACAACTCCCCCTCCTTCCCTAAATCCTCATTGTCTGTGGACGTGTTAGAGAACATGAGGATAGGAGAGCTGGTGGCCTCGGTGACCGCCACTGATGCAGATTCAGGTCAAAACGCAGACATAACGTACAGCATCACGGCCACAAACAACCACGGCACGTTCAGCATCAGCCCCAACACTGGCAGCATCTTTTTGGTTAAACGGCTGGACTATGAAACTCAGTCGTTTTACAAACTCAACATCACTGCAAAGGACAATGGCAGACCGCCCCGCTCCTCATCAATTCCTGTTGTCATTCACGTCAGGGATTTTAACGATAACCCTCCCATATTTATTCCTGGTGACATTTTCAAATCCATCCCTGAAAACCTTCCTATCTCAGCCTCAGTCATGACCATCACGGCTCACGATACAGATGCAGACATCAACGGGCAGCTGGAGTACTCCATAGTTCAGCAGATTCCTCGGGGGAGCCACTTCAGCATTGACTCGAGCTCCGGGCTCATATACACCAACAAGGAAATCGACAGGGAATTCTCCAATCTGTTCGAGCTGACAGTCAAGGCCACGGATCAGGCGGTTCCTGTTGAATCCCGCCGCTTTGCCCTGAAAAATGTCACAATATGGGTCACAGACCTGAATGATAACGTTCCCACTTTTGTATCCCAGAATGCTCTTGTGGCTGAGCCCAACATAGTCATCGGCTCCATCCTGACAACGGTCGTGGCTTTTGACCCCGATGAGGGGTCCAATGGGGAAGTGGAGTATGAGCTTGTGGAAGGGGACTCGGACACCTTCATCATGGACAGGTACAGCGGAGATATTCGCCTGGCCTCCCAGCTGGTACCGTCCCGACTCATGTACACCCTCACGGTGTCGGCCACTGACCACGGCACCGACCGCAAGACCTCCAGAACTGAGCTGACCATCATCCTCCAAGGGATGGACGGGCCCGTTTTCTCCCAGCCCAAATACATCACCATCCTCAAAGAGGGCCAGCCGCCGGGCACCAACGTCATCTCCCTGGACGCCTCGAGCCCACGCGGCTCCGCCACCAAAGTGGAGTATTTCATCGTGGCGGTGCGCAGCGGTGGGAAAGCCGTGGGGCGCCTTTTCACCATCGGCCGCAACACTGGAGTGATACAGACGGCTGCAGAGCTGGACCGAGAACAAGGCTCCGACCTCTACCTCGTGGATGTGTACGCCATCGAGACAGACGCCAGCCAGCCCAGAACACAGCGTGCTGAGGTTAGTGTACTGCTGACTCTTCTATTCTCTACAGGTACTGGAAAGCCACCTTATATTTTGTACTATTGGTCTATTTGATCTGTTTGGCAAGGAGAGGGCATGAACTCACCCGCTGGCATTGACTAGAGACATTTGGATGGAATAAGTGAAATGAGATCAAGGTTTGAAGTGGAAAAAACGGGGGAGTGAGACTGTCCAAGTCACACAAAAAACAGAGCCACCTCTTGCATTTGTCTGCTCATTAATTAAATTCCTTTTTTCACGCACGGCTCTGCGTTATATTAAATCATAATTTTCTTGGACAGGAGTAAGAAGGCCTTGTTCTCTGGCATGATAACTTTATTGTTCCCCATTTCCAAAAACATACTAGCCATAACAATTCATCTTGAATATGCCTCCTCTAATATCTGAGCAGTCTGGGAAAGGGAAATGAGCGCTACATGTCTTCTGCACAACCTCCTCTCGTGCGCTCATGAACAGAAATGTTCTTATCAGCGGATATGAACTGCACAAATCAAAAAAAAAAAAAAGACCCATTTTAATTTCCCCACTGTAGACATAAATCATTCAAGGCTGCTGTTTCAGGTTCAAAGCCCATGATGGTTACCTCAGTGTCTCAAGTAGAAATGAAAAAGAGAGTAATTCATATGGTCTTCCAGTGCAGGCATGCATCATCAGTACCAGTATTACTTGTGAGCCTTTGAGCCTGAGGCTGTTTTGGCACTGGGGTGGTCTTGTGGGGTACCTTTATACCACCAGGAACTGCTCCACAGGCAATAAGTGACCATTAAAATTGGGTGACCTCTTAAGACACAGTGAAAAGACGCTGAGGGCAGAGAGAGTGAAACTTAAGCTGTCCACTGAGTTTGCATTGTGCTTTGCAAAAAAAAAAAAGATGGAGTTAAATTCTCTAAAGTGTTGCGCAGGGACCCTAAACTTAGTTTTGGGTGCCTAAGGCCTAAATGAAAAACAAATGTGATTCTATATGCTTTGAAATTTTTTTTTACCAGGGCTTAAAGTGCCATGTTATTACAGGCTTGATGACACACATACTTCATCAGAGCAGGAAAAAAACCCCAAAAAGGTGCCACCTTCTTTCTGCTCTTCATAAATGTGTTTTATGTTACTGCATTTCAAAAAATGCCTGATGTGAAATGATATAAGACTTCCAGATTAGCAGGATGCCTTTGACAGTTGTTATTGATGCCTTTTCAACCACTGCAGATATTGAAACTGAAATCCAATACAGCAATCAGTTATTTGGAGACAAACTCGCATATTATTGAAATCAAGGATTACTTGGCAAAATCGTGTTAGCTAAGTTAACTTAAAGGTTTTGCCCGGGCCAAATGGGAATATCAAATGTTCTCTCGCTTTGCCTGCAGCGAAGATGGCAATCTGCTTTCCTGCAGACTCTACTGTCGGGCTAATGAGAGAATATAGTGCTTCGGTGCTCCATTCCCAAACTTTAAACTCTAGATTGCTTTCATGCTTAGCTTGAACTTTCTCACCCCTTGGAGAGATGGCTTTACCATACCACCTGGCTGAGTAGTCGATCTCTCCACTATGAGAAGCGTGAGATCTAATAACTTGAAGGAATTCAAATGACCTTCTACATTTGGAAATATGGCCTTTTTTTTTTTTTTTTTTTTTGAGCAGTCGTTTATAGCTATATTTTTTACTCATACACTCATAGTATTTGTATGTTCTCTGTCAATGAGACCTCAAAGCGCACTGTGGTACAATAGTGTAAACCTTCAGACTTAGACTAATGTTTTTGCAGTGCAGTGTTTATACACCATATACCCGGTAGCAACTGGGGGATTATTTCCATCCCCGGGGTTGTGACCCTTTCACATTCTCCATTTCCCATTCTCCCCATTGATTGGATGCATGAGGGGAAAACTGGCATTTTTTTTTCCCTCCCTCTGCTGTGCACCATGTGTGATGTTTTGGAAAGACTCAAACAAAGGGAATTTGGCTGGACATGCGTTATCGATGATGGTGATCTTAAACAACTCAGGCCTGCTACAGGAAGAGGGGATAGGATTCTGGGTTATTTCCTGACCTTTTTGGCATCTTGGAAAGTTTGATTGTCACTGATTATCGAATAGATCAATCATTGCAGGACTGTATGTGCCCTTTGTCTCACATCTAGGTCATCTTTAAGCCAACAAGTGGTTATGCAGCGGTTGTTAGATGATCATATTTGGTTGTTTTTCTTCAGTGGCAGTTTGGAATGTTATTCAAATGACTTCATTACCCAGAAATCCTTGTGTTTTTTCCTCTTACTAACTGGTTGGGAGATAAAAATGCTGAAAGAAAAATCTCTTGGCAACAGGTTCATCCATTGTTGGTGAATCCATATTCCATTCATAGTTTTTAGGAGGATGTTTTCTATTTCACTCAAGGTTTTGATTCATCACATCCTGCGATGTCCTCATTTAGCAGTGAAGGGAAGCCCCCCCACCCCACCCCACCCCCACCATAACTCACACTGAGTAAGGTCACACTGAATCACCTGTGGCAGACGTCTCTCCATGAGCTGAAACTTTCAGGTGTTGGTTGAACATTTGGCCACAGTCCTGATCAGTGATGTGACAGCAGGTGTTTCCCATCAGCTGGTAGACACAAAACACCTGCACCTCACAGAGTGGGACAGTGATGAGGCAGAACACGAGGGAGAGAGTTTCTCCTTGTGTGGCTGGGCGTGAATTTAGTCTTGAAATGATTTTTTTCGTTGTGTTAAGGGAAGTTTTGTCTTGCATGTGTTGCAGCTCATATTGTTTTGACACTTCTGGGTTCGTATATTGACTTCCGACGTGCAGAATGATTTTTACTTGGAGATTCTGGCAGGTAAACAAGTAAACAAGTGCAAAGGTCAGGGATGCAGCTAAGCGCTATTTTACATTGATAAGTTAGATTAAAAAAGATGAATCGATTAAAAAGATGAATCGATTATCAAAACAGTTGCATGAGAGGCAGGTTTTAAAGGGTTCCTCCACTGAAAACCTCATAGCCCTACAACAGCAGCTGAATCAGCTCGGACCCACAACAGATACAATAGGATCATTTCATAGTGTAATGAAAGGTATCAAAATTCCCACACACACCTGCAGTATAATCCCTTTCTCCTCTGTACATCAGTCAGTTCCCAACCCTCAGATTTTTGGCAAAATATTGCTAAATACTTTTCTATGTTGATTTCTATTTTGTTCCTTCATGATATCCCATTTTATAAAGACAATTAGCAACTATATTAAACAGCATACCGTGTGTTACTAGTGTAGTCAGCTATATTTGCCATCCACTATCAGTGTTGTTACTGTTGACTCTTTTCAGCGCCACACAAAGGTTTTTCTTGGAGGATTCCTCTAACAAAAGAAATAAAACACCGTCACAGAACGATAAAGACATTATAGAAATCTCCCTGACACCTCAACAGTCTCTGTTTCTTGTCTTCTATCTCTCCTCTCCCCCTTCATCTGCCTCCTCTTCAGCCCCTCCAGCCCCTATACTCCAGACTGCTACAAACTGTTTTCTTAAACTCACTGTGAATTAAGTGCTTTTTTTTTTTTTCTCAGAGAGGCCCTTAAGTGCAACATCAGTCCTTGCCCCCTGCTCCTTAAAGGCATTGTTCCCCCCATTGAAGGAAAACACAGTAGGAGCGTTCAGCAGGCCCTCCTTTGTTTTGCCTCCGCAGATAAAGTGTTAAACAGCCCCGGTCATGATTCGGGAGACTTTTTTTTGTTATTTTTCTGTCTGTGCCAGCGTCTTTTCCTTGGCAGATTTAAGAGTGTGTATGGATGCCCCCGTCAGCCACCTTTCCTCCCTTCTCCTCACCAGTAAAGGATGTACGGCGGAGCTGTGTGGACTCGTGAGATTGAAGGAAAAAAGAAAAAGAGTGTTTCTGGGAGGGTTCTGGACATGTCAGACGGTGTTATTGGGAGTTGTGGGAATGAAGGAAGAGGAGTGGTGGTGGTGGGGAAGTGCCAGACACAGGCATAGTAGCAAGGAATCATGGGGAGGAAGAGGCGAGGGCACAGTGCTCGGGATCATGTCCTCAGAAGGTGGGGGCAAGAGGGCTCAATCTCCCTGCCCGGGGCTTTTGTACATCACAGTCGGGGAATGCAGATGGCTGAGTCAGATATAGAAATTAGTGTTGATCTTTGTTGCTATGGATAGCCTGAGCTCCATTATATTCATCCTCCTCTTGGTTAAGCTGTATATCTCCGTGTCTTTTGCATCTCCTTTGTGTCAGCCTGCCTGCTTTGTGTCTCTGGGAAGCTGTTTGGTTCTCACTCTCTCTCTCTCTCGCTCTCTCTCTCCCACTCTCTCTCTCTCTCTCTCTCTGTGTTGTGGATCAGTCTGATTCATAAATCTTGTTGGCAGCCAACTTCAAAGTCTCTTTGCTTTTCTGTCTCTCACTCTCTTTCATTCCCTCCTTTGCTTTCTCTGTGTTTTGGTGATGCTGAACCTCCTCCAACATGAACTTGGAGGGTAATGTGATTAGGGCATCAGAGGAAATAGAGGGCAAGAAAAAAAAAAAAGCCTCTGAAATATAAAACCTGTACAGCCAGACAGGTCGACCAGGCAGGGAGGAGAAGGTCATGTACAGCTGGACAATACGATACGGATGCGGCTTTTTGTTTGTGCATTTGTGTCTGTGTGTGAGTATTAATAAAAACTGAAATATTGATGAGTGCTGCTTCCAGAGAAAGGTCGAACAGTGTTACAGATAGCCCCCCTAAGAGGTGCGTTTAATGTTCTTTATCGAATCAAATTGAATTGAAAAAAAAAAGGCCTTGATTACATTTGAATTATACACAAGCTTAGTATTAAAATTTCATGGTCCTCAAAAGGCCCATTTTACAAGAACTGGACGAGGAATGATGCAGAACAAACTGCATCCTTGTGTATTGTAATTCATGGTCTAATTGCCATATTTTAGAGTGTTTCCCTCAGCACATGTGCTTGAGAAAAGGTGGTATCGCTGCAGTCCCTGGCCGTAGCCGAGGTTGTAATTCACGCAGTAATCTGGCCGGACACGGTGGAGGTGATGCATCTGCCGGGCCCTCCTGGTAGGTGGTCGCTCCGGGTGAACCTGCGGGTGGGTGGGTGAGCCGGTGCTGTGGAGCGCCGGTCGTCCCAGAGCGTCTGTGCGTTTTTTTACGAGACAATCGCCATAAAAGTTGGATAAACGTTCGGTCATGCATAGATGCATGCAAGCAAACGCTGCCAGAAGCACAGACAGACAGACAGACGCACGCACGCACGCACGCACGCACACTGATCACAAGTTCAAACTCCTTCTCAAGTGCAGGAAAACTTTAAATGGTAGCCACAGTCAAAATAATTCAGTTTCATTTAGATTATTATGATTGTGTTACTGTCAAATAAGATCACTGGGCTACTTTGTGACTTATATTCTGCAGATTCAAACTCGGGGCCTTAATGACGTTAGCGGTTTATGTCCTTTTTATTACACGAGACTGTTTGTTAGTGTTTGTCTTGTTCCATTTATTTTGTGGCACAGTGAAACTTTGTTTGGAAAAGTGTGAGGCACTTCTGGCTGCTCTCCAGCTCGCTTGACCACATTAGATGAATATTAAAGTCATGGTACTTTGTGCTTTTCTATAGGGCTCTGACTGCATGAAGTTTTAACCATAGGTGCACAACGAGCCGTCTCACATTTCACCACTTTTCTCTCATCAGAAAGCAGCGACTGGCAGCACAAGCTCATGATACACATTTTGTTGAACCGGTGGCTGAAAGGTCAGAAACAGGGTCATATTGTTCTGCTGTGCCATGTTCTATAAAGTTAAGCCAAGCGTCACATTAGTAATGAAAGGGCAAAACTGACCTTTTTTTTTTTTTTTTTTTTGGACACAAGCCAAAAAGGCTGTTAAATCCCACAATTCACCACTCACTTCCAGTATTTTACCAACCAGGCAGATTTTTTATTTCTTTTAGAGGAGATTCAGTTCTTTATACATGACTGAGTCAAATTCATTATCCATGTGTATCATGTTTGCTATTTATTTTAACCTGCTGCCAGTCCAAAATGTTCAAGTTTAAGACTTAATTGTAATCAGTTTGCAAAACAGTGAAAAGTGCAATAGAAAAATCTGAATAAATGAAGTGATAATGTGCAGATACAGTAGAGAGTGAAGATAAGATTTTTTTTACCTTTGTGGTAAGCAATTTGTCATGACCTATAGGTCCGGCTGGGTGTTGTTAGAAATTTGTCAATACAATGTTACCTGAATTTCCGTACCAATACTAAAACGATGGTGGACAGTGGTTCCCAACATTTTTAGCTTGAGACACCTTAAAGTGGAGTAGTGTCTGCTTTCCACACCTTTGATACCAGTTCAACCAAACACCTTGTAATGTCATTTTTAGAGACCCCACACATTTGTCTTGTGACCTTTTGTGGGGATCCCGAGCCCTAATTTGGGAACCATTGTCTTTGTTCAAGAAGTAGCGTGGAGAAATGGTTTCCTAGAAACATTCATTTAACAAGAGGCCAGAGTTCTCAGATGTTTAAAGGTCCCATATTGTATAAAGTGTGATGTCCTTGTCCTTTTTGTTTATACAGCAGGTCTAGCTTCTATAGTTATACTGTGAAAGTATCAAACGCTCAGTCCACAGAGAAATGCACACAGCCTGTATTCAGAAACTTAGTCTTTAAATGATCTGTCAGGACTTCTCTAACTTTGTGATGTCACAACAAAGCAGTCACCGCCCTCAGCTATGCCCCAAGCCCCCACCCACCTGGACCCACCATCCAACCTTGCAGGATTTGGTTTCTCTGAGTGTTTACCTGAAATCTGCTATAATTGTATTCGATCACTCAGAAAACAGTCAGCCAATCAGAAGAGAGGTTCAGACTCTCTTCTGATTGGCTCACTGACCTGTTATTACTAGAGATCCAGAGAGAAGCCTGAGAGAGGAGATTTAAAACAACATTGAGATGGTTTTTGGTTCTTAAAACCACAAATATATCTTCTTCAAATAAAACACAGGAAAAGTGTAAAAAATGGGACCTTTAATGTTGTCTGTAAACAAACTGTTATAAGGATTTTGCATAGTAATAGTATTACATAATCCCGATTTAAACCAGTGTCACAGTTTTTGGTGCTTTTTGATGCTGCTGTGGTCACATTTTGTTCCATACCAAAGAAGTATTGAGGTTCAATCCTCTGCTGTAGATCTGGTTATGTTTTACTGCATCAGCAAAACTGATATTGTTAAGTTTAGTAAAAGTAAACAAAAGTAAAAGTACTGTAAATGACCGTGAGATTTCAATGGTATTGTTTTAACTTTGTAGCACTCATGCTATTGTGTGTTGTGGCAAACTGAATTGTCCTGGTGTGGTAACCCCACCCTGCTGCTTCTCTAAACAGGTTAAAACAAAAAATTATTTACACACTCTATTTTTAAACTTGGTTTGCCGCTAAATTATGTTTATAAAGGGAATGTACACGAGTATTAAAAGAAAACTCTTTCAGCTCTGCGGTTCACTGTCCGCAAGAATTTTTTTTTCATTTTTTCCATTTTTGCCCCTTTTCTGCCTCATGCAAAGTCAATACAGGACCTTGGGTTAGAATAATAAATGGATGTGGCCATAGCTGTGCATGGTCCGCAGAGTTTTGCATCATCAGGTTTATTTTCACATCAGAGATACATTTCTCTTGTTCTGTGACTTTGATTGTCATGCCTCATTTGGGAGGGGGTCATTCCTCCGTCTTAAGCGCACATGTTCGGACCAAATGTGCGACTGAAATAGTATTAATCTCGGCCGAGAGAATGCCTTTCTCCTTTGGTCTGCAGAATCAGGCGTGATCAAAAGAGGAGCCGTTTACCGTTTTGCACCGGGAGGGAGGGATTTCTTCAGCTGCAATCAGAAAAGTCCATCAGAAGCTGTGATCTAAAGTTTCCAAGCTTTACAGTCACTCAACCACAGCAAGGTTGATTGGGAGTAGCTGGAAGTGGTAATGATCAGGTATAGCTATGATTGTACATTTTCCCTGACCAAGTCCTACAGAGGGATCTTTGCCTGAGTATGACTCCATCCCAGAGGTTTCTTCATCACTTCTCTCTGCATTGCTCTGACTGTGAAGGGACCATAAAATATGACCGAGTCTGTCCAGCTTTGAAAGTAAAAAAAAAAATAAAAATAATGTTCCACTACTTTCACTTGTAAAACGCAGGGAGTTCGAGAGAAAGAGGGAGAGTGGAGGGTTGATTTTGGCACATATTCTCTGCGGTAATAATGGATCCCAGCTACAGAATGATTTGTTCTTACACGTGACTTACCGAGCTCTCTAGCGTCAACAAACACTCGAGCACATCCACATGCAGAAACGCACACTGCAAATTTCCATTGTTTTCAAAGCTCAGACTTCACTGCGGTGCCTCGTTGACCTGTCTCTGCTTTTTGACTCAAAAAAAAAAAAAAAAGCTCACTTCTGCTCTTTTGCACATCTCACTTCCCGCTGGCCGTCCATCAACGGCACCTCCAAAGTGACATTTAGTGCGGTCGCCTCCTTTGCAGATCCTCCCGCCTCCGGGGACATCAAACGAGAAGGAGCGACGGGATTGCACGTTTCTGCTTCGTCTGCAGTGTTCTCACACACACACACACACACACACACACACACACACACACACCTCACTCCCACCCCCAGCTTGTGGTAAGACAAGCGACCCCGGGCAGGAAAGGGGTATCTCCCACAGCTCGGACAGATAATTTAGGAGCTAGATGGGAGAAGGAGGGAGGAAAAAGAGGGAGGAGAGGGGAGGGGGTGAGGCAGTGAGGTTGGAGCTGGGAGAAAGGGAGGGAGAGCTGGAGTAGGGCTTTAGTGTCAGAGACAAGAGACAAGCAAAGATAGACTGGCACCAGAGAGCGAGAGCCCGTGTTATTGTTATCTCCCCTCTTATTTTATGAGTTTTCCATCAGGAGATCCGCTGCAGCTCCTGCACACACTCTAGCTTTATTAAGAGGTTAACCGTATTGTGATTTAGCAATTGTACAGAACTTATTCTTTTTATGTTTTCTAGCTGTGTTTGTTGTGATTATTACTTCTGAAGCTTGGAAAATCATGTGCCTTTCCTTTCGCTCTCTGCTGTGCAGGTCTAAACTCCAAGAAATAAGCCAAGCCACAGTCGATTAGCAGCTGGTTTCAATTTTGGAAATTGAAATATTTCAGCTCTCAAAATGTCCCTGCATGACTTTTCCGGCGCTCAATGTCTATGCAAGTTGTTAAGTTTTTTAAAATCATGCACAGAGAGTGTTGGTCGTAACTCTGTTCAAGCTCTTCATTTGACAGCTTATTGGCCTTGTCCTGGACCTTGAAAATGTCCTGACCTATCCAGTGTGATCTAATGGGTTTTCCCCTTATTATAGCTGTTTTAAATGTTTGTTTTCAAATTCTTCGTACCCTTCTATTGCAACCCCACTGACCCAGCGAGGGGCAAGTCATTTAAAAGTCAAGCTCCACAGCCAAACATTGTTCACATTGTTCAAAGCCACAGAACTGACTATACTATGTTAAAGGTCCCATATTGTATAAAGTGAGATTTCCATGTGTTGTTTGATCATAAAGCAGGTCTAGGTTCTATATTAATACTGTGAAAGTGTCAAAGCGCTCAGTCCACAGAGAAATACACACAGCCTGTATTCAGAAACTGAGCCTTAAAACAAGCCGTTAGGACTTCTGTAACTTTGTGATGTCACAAGAGCCCCTCTCTTCTGATTGGCTCACCGACCTGTTGTTACTGGAGCTTAAGAGAGAAGCCTGAGGGAGGAAATGTAAAACTACATTGAGATGGTTTTTGGTACTTTAAACCCAAACGTATCTTCTAATCGATATCAAAACTTAAATTAAAAGACACATAAAGTGTAAAATATGGGATCTTTAAATTCTAGTGGAGATCACAAGGTTTCCAGAAATATCAAGAGTATATGATTCCGACATTTCTTAGGTGAAATAAAAAGGAAAATATAAGGTTAAGTGGCTGAAGCTCACTGAATTTACAAAAATGTCTTTTCTCACTTACCTCTGAAGGTACTTGTTACTCTAATGTTACTACAATGGAGGCAGATATCTCAAAAACAGGTTTAAAAAAAAACAAATTTGCATCACTTGATACCATCAGAGGTAAGTGAGCAGATGTATGTTTTGGGAGATTTAGGCGAACTGACCCTTTAAGCTTTTGCTGCAGTGACAGGTGCTTCTTATCAGGTGTTTCTGTGCAGCATTGTTGACTCTGAGGCACCTTGCAAACCTCCAGAACACACGCGCTTCCTCCCTCGCTAAATTGCCCGTACACATCATCCTCCCATGGGTCGTTTTACAGAAAGGCTGTGGTTGTTTGAGAACGTAGCCGAGTGGAACGTCTCAGGGAAAAATAGCTTGTGGTCACCAAGACAATAACTGCGGAGCATGAGCCTCACTTTGGAGGATTATTATCTCATTCGAGGAGATTCTTGGATCAGAGTCGGACTCTGTGTTGGCGCTGCTGCTCTCTATTTCCAGGGCAGTAATCCTAAAGCATCTTTTTTTTTTTTTTTTTGTTCAGTGAAATATCATAAAGCACACTGGATGCAAGCTTTGCTTTCAAACATTTCCATCTTGCATGGTGTATTGTATGGCTCTGCATGGCAGCGAGCGAAAGGCTGGCCCCTCCGCAGCAAACAAAACACTGTGTTTACACAAATTTTCGAAACAACTGATCTGCTGTCAGAAACAGAGCGCAGAGAGAACTCCTGGCTTGAAATAGCTAACCATTTTGGTGAGTGTGGCCTTCCTCTCCCCTCTCCACTTGGGCCTGTTTAATTGAAACCAGCTGGCGAGGGTTCTGGGCAGCAAAGTGCGGGTCTAGTCAACGTGACTGAGGGCTTTTGCTCGCAATCGGGGTACCTGAGCTGCCCTCCTCGGCTCCGCTGTCAGACCAAAGCTCTGTTTTTATTAAAGCCGGTGATATCTCGAGCTGCAAACGAAAAGGAAAGTCTGACTGTTTTGAGCTCTTAAAGGGCAAAAGAGAAAGCTGTGGCTCTGGTTTCGATTACATTCGTTGACAATGTGCTATTTTTACTCTTTTTATTTCTTCTCTTTTTTTTTGCCCACTCTGTGATTTTCCTATGCAAATTGCTGAAGTGGCCTAATTTCATCAGGCTCTATTGTGTGTGGGGACGTCAAGGTGTAATTTAACAAAGTGCTGTCCTTGAAGTTGACTTTATGGTCTTTCCTTTCAAACACTGAGCTATTTTGACTTTTTTGTTTGTGTGTTTGTGTGTGTGTCTCTGCACACTCTCATGCATACCTCCTTACAACAGTACATGCCTTCAGCCCTAAACAGAGCTGTTCCTTGCATTCTTTTTGCACAATCTACCAAATCTTGGCGCCCTCTCCTCATTTTTCTGCAGTTATCCCGCTTGGCGTCTCTGGCACTGACACGTAGCTCACCGAGATGAAGAAAAAAAAAAACAAAAAAAAAACAGCCCACTGAAAAATGAATCATCCAAAACTTTGTCTAAACTTGGCTGCCCTGCTGTTGACAGACAGATCGTAATGAAGTCTCTCTCCCAGGACATTGTGTTCTTACGGTATTACATGGAGGGTGATCAGATATTACATTATGTCTCTATCTGCTCCAGGAGGCTGCCGCTGCTGGTGGGGCTTCACTTACACTGAGGTCTGCAGAGGAGTTCAGAGGACTGTGGGTAGATGAGAGAGAGAAAGAGAGAGAGAGGGAGAGAGAGAGGCATAGAACAACAATGCACCACATGAAACTTCTTAGCTCCTCAAAATCTTCTTCAAATGCTTTTCACACTGCAAAAATCTATAAATAATGAAGTCATTGGACCCTATAGAAATCCAATGCGGTAGGACTATTTAAACCTGTTTCCACTATTAATGCAGTTGAAATAAATGTCAGTATCCATGAAATAAAACTAAGGTTTTTTCAATCAATTAAGATTTTAGAGGAAAAGAAGATACTATTGAGGTGCATTATGGGAAATGTAAGAAGTATGACACTTACTATGGACAAAAAGTCAGGATGTTTCGGCATCTACTGCTTCGATTTTGGCCACTTTTTAAAAACGTGTCTGCCACACAAATTCATAGAAGTGCAAAATTAAATTGCTCTCAACAACTTTTTGCAGTGTACCATTATATTTAGTTCTTCTATCATCAGTCAGATCTTATAAACAGTTAAAAAATATATATTTTGTTTTTTTTGTTCTGAATTGAAGGTGAATTGTTATACATGTACTTGCATTGTACACTTTGTGATATTACTTTATTAAATTATCCATCAGTACAAACTGTAAAGAGAGAGAGGCAGTAGCAGCCGAGTATCCTTATGTGTGTGAGGGAGAAAGTGGGCTAGACATGTGTCTGTGCATACTGTGTGTGTGTGTCTGTGTGTGTGTGTGTTTGCATCTTTCCCTAAACCGGCTGCAGTCCTCAGTCACGCCAGCTGCCTCGGTGCTAATCCCTCCACTTGCAGATTTACACATGATCCTGCAGAGGCTCCTTGCCATTTGATGCAGTTATTTGATAATGAGTGAGTGATCCAATGGAAAGCAACACTCTCAGGACTCTTCCCAGCGAATCATGTGACCTTCGACCTGACTTGGCAAAACTTGAGCGGAAGCACTGCCTCTTGTCTTGGCAGCTAAACAACCAGCTATGTGTGTCAGTAAGTAAGTGTGTGGATATGCTGTTTTAGAAACTGTGATTGTGTTTCATCAGGGCCGATAGATGTTTGTGTATATGTGTGTGTGAGTAATGTTCAGATGTGTGACAGAGTCCTACGGCGCGGTGGACTGGCAGCCCGAGCGTGAACTCTGCATGCTTCCTTTATTCCTCTGACGTCTGACAAGGCTGAGGCGCTGTTGGTAATGATGTGGTTATTACTTCCCATCATGCCTCACTGCAGGGCCCGGCTGTAAAAGAGTGCAGTATATTCTCTTTGTCCCTCATGGGCTGCCTGTCGAGGCCGGCACTTTGCTGCTCTTTTATGAAACGTTCTCACTCTGTTGAGACACTTAACTGACGCACTCATGGGACGTCATTTGTGAAACTGTACCCCGGTTTCAAGTGTGATTTCACAATATTATCCTGTCAGAGATTAAAATATAAGCCTCTCTACTTCTGTCACATCCTATACGACTGGGATATTGTTTTAGATGGTTACAGTCTTTAAAGGTTATTTGTATTTTACTAATGATCTATGATTGAAGGCTAAGTAAACTGCACTTAGTGAAAAAACATTACCTCTGAGACATTTCCAATAAGTACAAACATCCAGTATTTACAAAAACCCCCCAAAAAACACAACATCTTTATTCATGGATAATGCTAATGCGCTACCAGTGTCATTTTTTCTAGCTGCTTGTTGAGCTTTTAGTGTGAATTATCACCAGACTCAGCTCTATGGTGCTTTTTAGTTTCTTTCAGCTCATTGTTTTGGTTTTACAGATACGCAACTTTACTCCAATCCAATTTCCAGCTGTAGCCCAATGTATGCTAGCTGCTAGCTCCAAACCATTGACAGACAATTTCAGGAACTAGCTGATGAACATAGTGGAGCCAGATAAAATTAGCTAAAATTGTCAGATTGTTTGAAGCATGACGCCAAAGTAATGCAAGTGTTGCTTTGTGTCTGCTCTGAGTGTAAATGAGCAATGTTTTGCTAACACGTTTACGTTCATACGCATGTCAGTGTTGCTCTGATGACATACATGTTATCGTATTAGTCATGTCTTTAAAGCCATTACATGACGATTTGGAAAATTCTTAACTCCGCCCCCCAGTGGTTGTATCAGAAAATCTGGTGTGACACGCTCTGGGACACTGGTAATGAAAAAAACTGAAATCAATATATAAACATCACCAACTTTCATCAAGTTTGTTTCTTTTTAAGAAAAAAAAATTCTGAAAATCTGAAAATTCCTATAATCACATAAAATTCTACACATAGTAGCTTTAATTGGGCGAGAAGTCTTATTTTAGAGTAAGACTTTTTTTTTTGCTTGTGAATTCTGGGTATTTTCCTCAGGACTGAAAGGCTCTGCATGGAAATCAATCGTAATAGGGCATGGGCATCGGGTTTCGAATCGCCTTTGAAATTCAAGATTTATTCGCAGGCTTCATACACGACTCCTGCTGTTGTGTTTGCACGAGCCTTTTATTCGGACTGCGAGGAAGCCGTAGTTGCCCCCGGGCCTTGAGTAATGCCAGCTGTGGTCATATGGAACCAGTTTGATCTCCTGACTGTCAAAAGTGCCCCGTCTGCCCCCAGCGTACAACGTCCATATGTGGACATGGTGCTGTTTGGTATTAACACAACAACGACTCCGGTCTCTCACAAGAGCTGGGATTGTATATCCACCTCCTCTTTCCCCACATGGGGTTAGATGACTAAGAGGACAAATGTTGAAGTATGAAGTGGATTTGACATTGACGCCAAGTAAATTCCAATTTTTATTGTCTTAAATTTACTGTAGATGCCTGGTGGTGTTGTCATTGTCATAATACTCATACTTCTCTGTCCTTTGTTGTTATAAATTAAAAGCAGATTGACGTAAAGACAGTTAATAAAAGTTGTGTTCGCTATTACTTGTGTGTGGTAGGTCTTTCTCGAGAATAATTATATAAAACAGATCTTGCACACGAGCAGTTCAATAACCAACTCTGTCTTTTAGAGTTTATAGACTTATACAGAAAGTTTGCACTGGCAGATACGTGTTGGAGAAAACATGACTCCTTCCAAATTATGTTTTTTATCAACATAATGATGAAACATTTACTATATATTGAATGTATCTGCCCATGCAAAAATAGTAAATGCATCTGCAAAACTTTCCTTGTGCAGACAAAAAGTATGATTTTTGCTTGTATTCTTGATCTCACCATAAGATCTGCTCAGCTTTCAGTTATATTACATGATCTTCATCAGCAGATGGAGTTTGCCCCGTTACCATGTAATTTGTAGATGTTGGGATTTGTTCAGAGCTCATTCTTGACCTTGAGAAAGAAATCAGTTGTTTGACACATGATTAATTTGATCAGTTGTGTGTTTGTAAGAGTCAGGTTGTTGAGGTTTTAACTGAGGATATTTTTAGCATTCGGAGGCACAAGCAATAAAACAGGATCACATTGCTTGCCTAAAAAAAAGAAAAAAAATGTTTCAGTTCTCAGCAGCGAAACAAAGCAACTTCTCCACCTCTGCACCTTCTCCCAGTGTATCACAATCCTGAGCGCGTTATTCAGGATTTATGCTAATGAGACTCAACGAGTACCAACATCCCTACCTCATCATTTGGAGACCTCTCATCTTCCCAAAAAAAAAGAAAGAAAAAAAAAAGCGTTTTTTGTCTCCCTCATTAATCTTACTCTTCTCACAAAATCAGATTCATATCATTATGACACAAATTAGCCCCCTGCAATCATTACCCCATTGTTGGTGTTGTTTACATTGTTGTTTTTCTGCTGCTCTGCATACATCAACTCGCTCTGGCTTTAATTAATTCTTGCACTGAAATTAACTTGGGAGAAGTCCCGGGATGGTTCATTTAGTGTGTATATGATTAGGACCAGCCGGGAAGATCAGAGGCTCTTTTTTATTCTGTAGCACCGATGCTAATTCATCTACCAACCCCCAAATCCCCCCCCAAATCCCCGCCACCCCCCATTCCTTCCTGTCTTGTTGAGACTTTTATTCTCTCCAATCATAAGACCCCCCAACCTCTTCACGCGGTTTGGTGTTGAATAAAAATGAGGTCTATCATTTCTTTAGGGGTTGGATGGATAGATCAATGGATGGACGGATAGAGACCCCAGTGTGGAGGCTCTGTCTCTCCAGGTCTCCATTGAGCAGAGATTACATCGCCGGTTGGTGGCTGTAAAATGCAGTGCTCCACTGGCAGACACCAAACAGGACTCACAGGAGTCTTTTCAAACCTCGCCATTGTTAGCGAGGGATTATTCTTCGGGTTGTTATCCCATTACGCTGTAATGGTAGCAATTTTCTGCTTAGGAATTTGGCTTTTTCTGGGGTGGGGGGTGGGGTGGGGGGTACATGCCAGAATGTTTCTGAATCAAGCATTTATCATCGGTAATTTGTAAAAAATTGTTAGATTACATTTCCACGGCTGGTGACTTTTTAGATGACTCCCTCAATTGTCTCCTGGTGTCGAAATGAAGAATTATTTGTTTTCGCGGAGGCGATGATATCCTGTATTTAAATGTAAAAGCAGGTTTTGCTTTGTGTGGGCAAATACGCCACCATGCATTTAAATTGTTGTTATAAAAATGGTTGAAAATGAGACGAGGGGCAGGTATTAAAGGATTGTTTTTACACCTCTGGTCTGATATCAGAATTCCTCCTCACAACGCTCAAGTCAAATTCTTGGAATATCTTGGGTATTAATTTTTTTTTTTTTCCCGACGTGAGCAATGGGCCTTTCTTTATTATAGAACGGGACATCAACAAGGCTTTTCAAAGTAATGCTCTTAACAGGTCATTAAGCTTTTTTTTTTTTTTTTTTTTTTTTTTTTTTTTTTTTTTTTTTTTAGTTTTTCTGTAAGTTTGCCCAAACACTAAAACCTTGTGTCTTTCACGTCTGATTAGTGACACTTTAATAAAGTCGTTTAAAGTTCAGCGGACTGAATTTTCCACCTTTTCTAGTGTTTCTATGGTCACGGGGAAACGACCCGCATTCAGGCCTGTACGCAATCTTTTAAATGCAAATCCTTTAAAAGTAACTGTGTAATTCTGTCTATGGGGACTCTCCCGACTTGGCTGCTAGAGAAAGTGTTTTTTTATATAAGGCAACCACGGCTGTTTTTCTTTCTGTCTTCTTGATCTGACAGCAATTGACTAAGCCAGTCCTTAAGGCGTGACAAAAGCTTGGCAAAATCTTTACATTTCTTTTCCTCCTCTTTCCCCCC
>NW_019525491.1:1110285-1113344 GCF_002814215.2 Seriola lalandi dorsalis
ACCGCCCTTCTCTTAACTTTTCTTGGATGGGCCAAGGTGGACAAAGCCTGTCTTCTCTTCCACTTGATTGGGTCAGAAGGCTGAAGTTAAATGTTTGGTTCAAAATTGTCTTAGCATTCCCAGCATCATGTTTTTTTCTTTCTGTGTGTATGTGTTTTTTTAATTTTTTTTTTTATGGTGCTCAGGGAAGCTCGGAAAAGTATGTCGAATCGGCCACAATCAAATCATTTACGGTGAGCTCACAGCGAAGGAATTAATGCATTTTATATGAGGATGCCGAGTCTGAGGCAAAGTCCCCTCAGCAACATGTGAGAAAACTCCCTCTCTCTCTCTCTGTCTCTCTCCATTACTCTCTCCCTGCTCTCTCTATCTCTCTCTCTCTCTCTCCCTCTGTTTTACTTATTGAAATTATAGCTGTCACCCACTTCACAAGGAGGAGAGCCAGGGGAAGCAGGTCATTGACTTGATTTTCATGGGAAGGCTGATTTGGCCATTCAGGGTCTGATAGGTCCAGTATTGACAGCCCTTTGCGCGAGGGGAGGGGAGCATGCCGCCTTCATTGTACCCACGGTTTGCTGAGGAAAAACAAGAGATCGCTTGGGAGACAAAGACCTCAATGGGAACAGTAGCCCCTGTGTCCCCTTGCCTCTGACTGCTGCTGCTGGGAGGCTTGTGTCTTCCATTCTGGCCTCAAGTGCTACTCCCACCCTCTCTCAAACACCCCGCCACCCCTGTCTCCCGCTCTTTCTTCATCCTGTCAAGTGGCTGCAGAGGTGTTGCCGTTTCATTCTCTGACCCCTGACACTCTCCCTCCGAGTCCCATCGCCTCCCGAGTGCAGAGGTTGTTTGTGGTCTTCATTTGCAGGAGAGCGCTCTTCACTTGTACCTACTGTGCTCCAAACAGGGAGCCTCTTTCAAGTGGAGTTAGACTTGTACTTTGGGCCCTTTTACTGTGACTCACCAGTAGGGATACGCTGGTCCCACTTTTTCTCTTCAAATACCGTTTCAGATACATAATCATTTTGTACACCGTGATACTGAGGGCTGATCCAAGACCAGTGCTCTTCTTTTGGACAAAAACTCATTTCTGACTTCGTCAAGAACTTAGCGACTGCAAACCTTTAATGACCATTCTGTGATACGAAACTGAAGGTCAGAGTTGAAGGACACGGGCATTTACCAGGTAGAAAGTTTCCAAACAGGCGCTGTTGGTGGCGGTATGGAAAATGTAGGATCCAGATGTTCTGGAGATGTTCGTAGACTAACTGTCTATAGTTTTAATTATGCTGGTCTTGCAAATTTATAACATTGTGTTGCTACAGCAACTAAGAAACACTATTCAGTCACATCTGGCTGATGACTTATTCATTGGATAAGGCCAATATTGTTGCTGATACCGTTCCAGTGCATCAGATTGTTGCATCACTACTCACCGCTTACGATGCAGACGCTGTAGAAGGAGCTGCACTGGAACTTGCCTCAGAAAAAAACCTCAGTTCATGAAGTCCCTCCGGCTGCTTTGTGTCAAAACAAATTCAAACACTAATCCATCTGAGTAGCTAATTTTAATTTATAGACAAAAAAAAAAAAAACATGTTTATATTCCTCAAAGTAAAAAGTATTGCCACATATCGTATTGGCACCACTATCAGAAAATGAAAACAATACCTTGCCCTTTACTTTTCATTAGCCTGCCTATTTACGAATAAGCATCTCTTGATGATCTTAGTGCTGTTTGAAAGGCTCCAGTCTGCCAAGAATAAAATTCTAGATCAAAACACTGAGTATCTGCAAATGTATAACAATTCTACTACTTATTCTTACTCATAAATTCTTTTCCAAACAATAACAAAAGGTAGCTGTTGTCCAAAAAAACAATTGTATAAAACACAAGTTCAATACTGGGCAAGTCCTGCTCTCAGGCACTCGCTCTTGTTTTTACAAGTCGGTGTCAGCCAAAGAACCCTGGCCCTTCATCAGAGTGTGTAGTGCACTGGTCTAAGCTTAAGGTTATCAGGTCACTCTTATCGAAGCCTCTCTTTGAAGTGAGCCCTGGCTCTGCTTCCCTCCTGATAAATACTGTATGCGGGCTTAGTCCGGGCAGACGTCCAGGTTGTGTGAAGGATGGAATAATTTCTGCTTGTGCGTGTTTCAGTGTGTTCCAAAACACTAACTAATATATTACAGAGGCTTTGCCAAAAATAATTTCTGAACATGATTTGATGCTGAAGAATGCAGCGTTGAATTTTTTAGGTGCAAACTCAAAACGGTTCCTGACCTCAGCGTGTCATCGTCTCACCTGCAGATGCAGCGCTCAACGTGAACAAAAAAAAAAAAAATTACATAAACAGACTAACAACTAACATTTTTCATCGCTGTGACATGATCCCAGGGTTTGTCAACACATGTTAAGGTTATTTATCTCATGGCCTTTCACAGCTAAATCTTTAATCTTGCACACAGATTAAGACAGCATACTAAACAGAAGGAATTCTGTCTCTTATACACATCTCTAACCTTTTGGGGCTGTTTGGCTGACCCAGGAAATTGTCCCGGGCCCCTCTTGACAACGAGTCAACGCCGCCTTCAGGACCATCTTTCCGACATTTGGTGAAAGGGCCGTAATGAGATCACAATGGAGAGTCCAACACTCTGAAATCATGCAGTGTTGACAGTAGGAGATCACAGCACATGAATTTTACTTTTAAGACATCAGAAATGATGATAAGCCAACTGGTAACCATTATGCCGTTTGAAACTCGGGCCCGTATCCTTCAAAGAATTTCGAGAACACACACATTAACATCTCGGTTCCCTTTAGATTTTTTTTTTCCCTTTTCTTTCTTTCCTCTTGGTGACCACAGTGGATTGGCATGGCAGACTTTGTAGAGGGACTCTATCCGCCTAACACACCCCACCCCCCCCCTCAATCTAATACTGGCTTCTTTTGAAGTGTGGATTTTCTGGAGAAGTACTTCGGCAGCCCTTCCCCACCGCCCCACACCCAAATCTGTCTATTGATGTATCAGGGCCCCGGCTTTCATATGGGGGGGGGGGGG
>NW_019525491.1:1113364-1118264 GCF_002814215.2 Seriola lalandi dorsalis
GGGGGGGGGGTATGGTCCCTCGATTTTGGGTCCTGAGCTCTTTATTGTAATATACTGTATCAGGGAGTGCTTCTCTCCTGGTATGTGGGGATTGAAAGGAATGGTCATGTGCTGAACTGATTAAGAAGTTGGTGGTGACCCGAGGTTAAACCCTTGAAGAGGAGGGGAGGGGCAAAAACACAAAAGCAGTCGCAGCGAACGTGGTGGACGGATCGAGGTGGTAAAATGGGTCACACAAAAGGGGGAAAAAAAAAAAAATATATATATCTTGTCCCACTTGAGGAGTAGTGAAACTTTGCAGAAACGGAGGTCAAGCATTCGTCACACCCACTAATACCGAGGCCTCCCTCCTTCTTCTTCTTCTTCTTCTTCTTCAAAAAGTCGAGATAACCCCATAAAAAACTAACCTTTCAATTGTCTCCCTGACTTGTTTTGGAAAGAAACTTCTTCCTTATCGTACTCCATTAACTTGAGATTACCTCACTCCTGTCTCTCCCCTCTCCGTACCCTCGCTCCCTTCTCATGATTCAAGGCACCACCAGACTGTTTTTGTAGCTGGCTTGTCTCTTTGGAGGACTGGAGTAAACTGAATGGTGACAGCTTTGCCTGCCAGGCGAGTTGTGTGGTGCAGTGTCTGTATTGAGTCTAGTCTCGAGTTTTTTCACACCCCCCCCCCCAGCCCCTCCAGCCCCTCCCCGTCCTTCAGTCTCTCCCCCCTCGGTGTTTGATGAGAATCAGACAGATTTAGCCGAGGTTTGAGCAAGCGCAGGGGTCGGCCGGCTCTCTGCGCACCGCTGCTGCCATGCTAATAGTGGCACAGCCTGGGACCGCTGAGATTACGTGTTACCAGGCCGAGATGTCACAAGCCTGGGGGGCTTTTGTTACCTTCAAAGAGAGGCCTGGTCAGTCCTTTCCACCATTAGTTATCACAAATGACTCCGATGAAACAATGAATGAATGAAGGACGGACAAGGGGGGAATAGAGTCATGAACTGCAACACATCTGCTCAGCCAAAGTTTTCCTCCTTTTCTTTTTTCCATCCCATTTTACAGCCTATTGACAGGACTGTCCTAGAAACTCTTATTGCAGGATTTCCGCTTCTCCCTTTGACAATTAATTGCGGGCTGCTGTCCTTCCTGGCAACAAAGTTACATTAAAAAGCACTGACCCGTTTTGATGGTTAACTTAACCCAGCTGAGCAAAGCTTGCTCCAGCAATCAGATGTAACGGCATATTGCGTTTAATCTGGAAAAAGTGTGTTAAGGACTCTTTTCTTTTTAGCCTAAGTTGTCGTAAGGGGGAGGTGGATCGGAAATTTTCTCCCTGCCAAATTGGTGGTCAAAGTCGCAGCTTCTCTGCTCCAGCAGCATAACAGTGGCCTTATCAAACTCCTTTTTTCTTTTTTTTTTTTGCCACTCAAGTGAAGATGTCTCAATGCTGTCTTTGTAGGAAACTCTGTCAGTCAGTGCTCGGTGAAAACCGTGCAAAATTGAGCTAAGTGGAATTAATGAGCGAATTTTGCCCTCGAGACCTGAGCTGCCTCTGTCTTTGTTTGTTAAAGTGAGTGTTTTCACTGCGGCCCTTTTGCCCTGGCATGGGGGCCTTGCCAAGATCTCTTGGGTCCAACAGGTAATTCCCAGGCATTTCCCCTTGTTTGGCTAAAGGGGGGGGGAGAAAGTAGCGTCTACCCATTCTACCCATCCGTGTATGTTAAAGTCATCAGCCAGTTGGAAAAAAAAAAAAAAAAAAAAACCCTGAAAAAAATGAGGTTGCTGAGGGCAATGGCGTCTTTAATGCTCATTACTTCATTCAGAAAAGATGTGTCCCATCCTGGGAAATGTTTTAAAACTGAGACATGAAGAAAATGGGAGAGAAGAGGCTGCCGTCTAAACGATACTCTCTCTTCTGACATCTGTCACGATATGAGGGGAATAAAGTTTACTAAAGGAGGAGGAGATGTGTGTGTGTGTGTGCGTGTGTGTGTGTGCGTGTGTGTGCGTGTATTAATTGGCAGCATTTCCATTCAGCTTTGTGTACATCTGAAGGATAAACAGCACTTCTGATTCTGCTCAGATCTGTTTCAGCTAAAAGATGACCTCTCTTAAAATGAAATCGTGCCATTCATTTCAGCTGTCTTCTCCAGAGACATATCAGAGTCGTGTTTGTCTGAGGCTTTGATGGTTCGGCTTGTTAGAAAGTTCTGTCTGTGGCAATTACACTCATAACTAAACATCCCTATCCCATTTCAGAGTCTGAGGGAGAACTGACAGATTCTTTCTCAACTCTAAACTACCTACTAATATTATTATTCCTACAAGTCTTTGTAATATGCTGCTTTTGAAGTTGCATTACAAGAAATCAGTGTGTACAGACATGAGTCAAACTGTGACTAGGGAAAACGACTGACAATTAAACTTTAGAAAGATAAATGGTAAGATAAACTTCTTAGATCCACCTGGAGCTATTTAAAATATTTGTTTTGTTTTTTTTTTTGCTGTAAATAGCTTCTTCATTTTCTTTGTGCATTGCATTGTGGGAGATTAGTATTTATCATCAGCGCAATCAGAAACGAAGCAGGACTAGTTTGCATACTGATATCTTTTGAGTGTACGTCACTAAGTTTTTTTTTCTGTGATTATTTTCATTATCAATTAATCAACTGATTATTTTCTCAATTAATCAGTGAGTTGTTTGATCTGTTAAATGTGGGAAAATATATTTTTTTAAAAACAAAAAAAAAAACTCCAGTCACAGTTTCACAAAGTCCGATGTCATTACCATCATCAAAGATATTCAATTTGTTATCACATAAGTGAAAAGCAGCAGATTTTTTTTTTGCCTTCTTTGCTTGAAAACTGAAGAATCACTTATCAAAGTAGTTATCAAGTAACGATCTGCTAATCGCTTAATCAAGTATTTCAGTATTTCAACTCTAAACACACAACGTACTGAAAAGAAAATGAAAAGAAAGAAAATATGTTGAATGTCATTGATCTGTGTATAAATTCTCCTACCGGTGTTTTCAGTGTATGTGTGAGCAGTTGTGTGTATGTGTGTGTGTGTGTGTGTCTGTGTGTGTGTGTGTACTGAAGGCTGGTGTGCTGCTTTGTAGGTCTTAGTGGGGATCCTCGCGGGCCCCAGTGGGAAGACGATAAAAGCCTTGTGTGACGCTGAATCACTGGCCTTTAACGGATTTCCACGGCCCTGAAAGGCAACTGTGATAATTCAGGGACAATCCTACTCTGGTGGTCTCCCCACTGGGCGTACCTTAATAACTATATTAGCAATTAAGAGATGAGGCAGAGCCACGATCGGAGCCTGCGGCAGCCCTCGCAGATTGTCCCTTTTTCCCCTGATCTCGGCCGACTGCGGCCGGGCTTAATGGGCTCTGAGAAGACATCATCCATGTACTCTTTAACCCTCATTCATTATGGTCTCACCATAATAGATAACAGACTCGAGATAATGTCACTTGCCTATATAACACTATGCGCAGTGTTTATTTTCAGTCGCCGTCCCTCGACGGTTGCGCAACATAATAAATGAGCAGATCGCCGAACAGCTGAGGGCGACCGAAACTTAGAGGTTGAGGTTACAGATATGGGAATTTCACCCCCAATTTCAACACCTTCAGGCACGGTGAGTGATGTGGGGCCCAGACAGCATCTCTCCTGGGGGATTCTGGGTAACGTTCTTTCTGACAGGCATTAATGCAATTTGATTTTGACAAATTCACCGAGAGGATGACCCAGCTTCAAACTCATATTCATGTGTGAGAAAATAACGGATGAAGGATTGTTGAATTGCGAGACCACAAACACTTAGTGTGCATTTAGACATAAAATTATTATTTCAGTATTTCATCAGTAAAAAGCAACAATTAGAGAAAAGTCAAAAATATGGAATATAGTTTTATATTTATAGCTATGGTTCTCTCTCCCCCCCCCCCCCCCCAGACAGAGTTTTAGACCCCTTAGAGGGATCCCGACCCCACAGGCTTTTATAGCTTCAAATCAATATCATGACTTTGGTTTTTAGTGGCGCCAACACCCAACAAGTAAGAAAGAAGTTCAGTTGTCGATATTCTGTATTTCTAAGAAGTGGGACGTAATCAGCTCTATCTGTGAAGAATTGTCTAAATGAGCTTGAGCTGTTACAATTTTCACAGACTGTTAATTTTTTTTGGCTGTTCTTGTTGTTGTTTCATTGCTCCTGGAAGAGAAAAACACCCTGTGAGTCATTTACCCACAGAAACATAGCAAAATCTGCCACAAAAGTTTGGATGATTTGGTCTGTAAGCACATCACTCGTTTTTGTTTCTTTTTCTTTCTTTTTCTGGCACTTGCCACCTCGACTCTCCTCCTCCTCCTCCTCCTCTCCCAGCATCTCACAAACCCTGTGGTCAGCGAACGTTAAGAAGTTATGGATGAGCATACTGATTCCTCTGATGAGCAAACCCCCCCCGCCTTATTCTATTCTGTCCTAATAGGAAACAGGAGAGATTCATCCTCCAATCCGCCGTCCACCCCCGGAGGCCCATGATTGGGGATGTGTATGGTGGGGAGAAACCAGGGATGACAAATAAAGGCTGAACTCTTGAATGGCAAGGTTCTGCTTCCCGTGGCTCTGTTTGCAGCGTGGACCCCGGAGGCCATAGCCCCTCCGCCCGGGGGGTTGTCAGTTACTGATGGCACTGTTGTTGGTTCCAGTGTGAAGGGGGCCGAAGAAGCCCCACCACAATCCCACTTGTTAAATAGCATGAATTAATGAAGTGGCGGAGCTGGGAACTTCCTACCCCTGAGCAACTTGGGGGAAGAAAAAAAGAGGGCCACTTCCTTAGCATTTCTATGGGCCCCCAACTTCTTTTCATCCTGTCGGCCCCCCCCCCACACCCCTCCC
>NW_019525491.1:1118284-1131121 GCF_002814215.2 Seriola lalandi dorsalis
AAACCCCCACTTTTTTCCCCCACCCTCCTACACCCTCAAAAACTTTTTTTTTTTGAAGTCCTTTAATCCTCAGGATTTATGCCGAGTTGGGAACAGCAACTGATAAGCGGCCTCAATAAGCAAAAAATAAGATGGCTTTTGCAGAGTCGTATATGTAAATGCAAATGTGAACAGTGGTCATGGCTAACGGCACGGAAAGTTGAGATGAAAGAAAGTTGCAGATGTGAATGTTTGTGTTTCTGCTTCTTTCTTTTTTTTTTGGCTCCCTCACTGAAACACATCCTGCAAACCATTTTTTCTGGTAGCTCATTTTACAGCTCACGTTCCAACTTTGTCTCAAACTTTGTCTCTTCTCAAACCAACTTTGCCTCTGAATCTCGCTGAAATCTTTAAATATCCTTTCACAAGATTCTGTGAGGGATAAAAAACTGCCTCAGCAGCAGGACAGCATTCCCATGGTGCACCAGTCTCCATTTTTATTGCCGTACCTTCTTAATATACATTATTTATGAAACTAGTTGCTGGTTTATTAGTCTTATGTTACTTATGATGTCAGTTTTCTACACACCTGATTTACAGATAGGTAAAGACACAGTAACACTTTTATAGAACTGTAAACTGCTCTGGTGATGCTGATGGATGGCAGCAGCAGTACAGTACCTCTAGTGTTGCACATGACCACAGGGGGGGTCGATTTAAAATCCCCTTCAATACCAAACCCGGGACAATATTTATCAACCCTTAAGTGAAACAGCCCGGAGCCAAATGCCACCTGAGGGAGAATCATTCCTTTTAGATGTGTCTTGCTGTTTCATGAGAATGCTGCACTCTTAATGGTCCATGAGGCTCATACTTGTTGATTTAATGCACTCCTAAAACGCAGAGTTCACACATAGCAACGTGTAGGATTGCTTTTAGAGACGATGCACATGGATCCAAACATGCTGACACCCTTTGTCCTTTCATTCGGGGCGGACGAGTCAATTTTATGGAGACAGATTGGCCTTCGGACCCAGTTGCACCTAGACCTGGCTCATCTCAAAGTCCTCTGCAGCGGTCCCTGCAGTGAATCACTCGGACTCAGGCCGAGGCAGCTTTGCAGATAACACAGATCCCTTTGAGGTAAAGGCTGGTTGGCCGCCAGTTCCCTAATGGGAGCTTGTTTATACTTTGAGTTTTTATCTGTTGTGAAGGGCCCTCCACCGTACAAAGGCTGGAATTCCTCTCGTAAAAGCTCGATACTGCGGTGCAAAATCACGTAAATAAATAAATGAAAGGAATAATCGGTCAAGGTGGGTGGAAAGGCAGCTGTACGCCCGTCGCATGCAACAAAAAGGGGATTCGATGGTATCTCCTGCGCCTGGACCAGACATACATGCAGGGTCCACTTTGCCGTGAAGGGGGAGTGTAAACATGGCCTCAGAGCCTCGGCTCACTTGCTCATTTTAGGGGCAAAACACTTTAAAGACTCTGATCCCGAGCTGTGATAGGGAGCTTTCCATAATGCCTTTCTTCCAAGAGAGCAGCATTTACGTGGCGACTCCTGCGGGCAAAGTAACTGATGTAGACGTTTCAATGTCTGGCCGCACCAATTTTGATGGCGGCCATTTATTGCAGTTATTATTGGGTGATTATTGTGGGCTGTTTTGGTAATGCACAATTATGGTTCATTCATTGAATGTTATTTCAAGCATATCAAATCTATTTTCAGCCTCATGTAGAAGAAACAACTTGCCTGGTCGGTTGGAAAACAAACATTAACACTTTTGTGCATGAAGCCAAATGACTCCCTTGCATGAAAATAATGCCGCTGGAACAAAATTAGAATTTGAGTCATTTCAGTTATCAAGTGAATTAGGCAGAATAGACATTTATTGTGGTAACACTGGTGCAGTAACACAGTCATATAAGTACATTGGGTTCCACCAGCTATCTGTAAATCCTTCCTAAGTTTTAGTAGCTAGACTCAAACTTGTGATTTACTTAATCAAGGTGAACTAATTACACTTAAGAAATAGTTAAAGACTAAGACTAAAGAAGTAATGTGTAAATCTGTTTCTTGGAAACATTTGAATTAATCAATTATTTATTCTGTATAGCCTACACATGGAGAAATATGTGTAGCTAGTTAGCAGTATTCATGCAGTTTAGCTTGAGCGGGAAATTACCAAATTATGATAATGTAACCGATGCTATTCAAACATTTAGCCTACCTTTATTAGCATACTACATTAGCAAGCTAATGTTAGTTCTTTGCAGTTAGCTAGCTAAGTTAGCTACTGGCAGTTACTAGGTGTAAATATTTAGCAACAACTAATCTTCATATCTAATCTCTAGTTTCTGTACAACTTGTTAAAGTTTAATCATTCTTAAATCACCGCTTCATAAGCACTTAGATTATAACCAGGCTAAGTTTGAATTTAAGGAGAACAGCCAGTCCTTGGACTTCATGGCAATGAGAGCCCTCAAAACAAAAAGAATAGTCTTCAAACAGGCAGCGTGTTGTCCGAAAGCACCTTTCACTGCGTGTGATTTACTCAGTTTCCCGCCCAGCTTGTTAGCTGTGATATCACGGCAGCAACCCCAGAATGAAATAATGAGCAGGTCATAGACTCTTCCCATGGACAAAACACTGGGAAGTGACCAGCTTCAAGCCGCGCGCCGAGCTCCCTCGCTGCTGTATTTCCCTGTGAAGGAACCCCTGTGGACGCCGTCTGACTCTCACCCCCCTCTGCAACAAAGACCAGAGGAGCTGCAGGTAGCGATGCTAAACCGGCTCCTGTTTTTTTTTTTTTTTTTTTCCCCAATAAAATGGGAGGGAGGGCCTCAGCGAGCACCCCTTTGAGAAGTTTATGAAATTAACCAATTAGGACCTGCAGGGTAGTGAGATAGAGACAAGAAAGGAAAAGAAAGACCCTTCTCTTTCTCTCTCCTTCTTTCACACACTCAAACACTCACACACACACATTGCCCACTCTCCCAAAGCCCAGCATGGATTAATCACTCTGTCTGGGCGAATGAATGGTCGTTCACATCGCGTTGGCCTGTTATTTACAATTAAATAGTTAGACAATAAAACTCACGCCGTGGAGTCTGCTCAGTCCTTCATGGCCTGCTCTCACTGCACTGCTTTGTCCTTATTTTGTTTTGTTTTTTTTCCTCATTTTTCTTTGTCTTCTCTCATTTATCTTTACCTCTTTATGTTATTTCTTTCTGTTCTGTTTTGTTTCTTTCCTTTGCATTATCTTCCACTTTTCTCTCTCTTCCCTTCACACGTTTTCCTATTTTTTATTTTCCCATTTTCTGTTCTTCTTCTGTTTCTTATATTTCTCTGGCATTTTTTTTTTCTTTTTAGTATGTCCTGTACTGCAGTTCTCAACATCCCTCCCCTACCACATAACTTTAACTTTCCTTCGCAATCTGTCTTCTCCTTCTCTATTTTTAATTCTTTTTCCCGTCTCTCTCTTATTTTGCTAAGAAGGAGCAGAACCAGATAATGAGGCGAGGAAAGGTCCCGGCCCATTAGCTTTCGATGGAGTAGATCAGCAGATTTGTATGACTTTTTATGTTTTTATGGCGTCGAGTCAGTTGAGTCAAATCACTCGCTGGTAAACATATTGATACGTTGACTCACGCGGCCACATGCACACCAGAGCAGCTCTGCACAATAGCATGGCAGCAGTGTGTAGCCCGTTTACTTCCTAAGTACGGGTTGTTGGTTTTCCGAAAACACTCTTAATACAGTCGTACAATTGAGAAATTGTCATGAAACCATGTTTACTCTTATCTAATCATTTTCTGTGTGGGTGAAAGTCGTTTCTGTTTTAATAGAAAAGTAAATGCCAGTAAATTGCTTCGTCTGAAAGGAAGGAAACATGGTCTTATGTCTCCAACGAGAAAGAAAAGGAAGGAAAAGGGGATTTTTACATGATTGGAATCTAATAATTAGCATTACTGTTATCCATTAATACTTCAAAGTCTGTCCAGTAACACAAAAACAGGAAAGAAAGCAGCGTGTTACCACAGCTGTACAATAATGTCACTGCAGGGATTCTGATGTTCGATGGGTGTCAGCTCTGTCGTTCTGTCTTCCACCTTGGGTGCCAGTTTGGTGACCAATTTAGGTGCAATGGAAACCAGACAACCCAAGTTTTCAGCAGTTGAGCGTTCAGTCTATCAAAGGACGACTAAGTGTAGAGATTAGGACTTAGACTTGGTCTCAGTTGGTCTGAAGGGCGTCTTGACATCTGTAATTTCAAGTTTAAGGCCATCGAGTATCCAGAGAAGCACTCATTTTATTGCATTCGCTCCCCAGATTGGCACATCCTGCCCGCTGGACCATGATTACTTCTTCTGTCTGTGTGTGTGTGTATGTATTTCATACATGTAATTTGCAGCAGTACCATTCATTCACTTCTTCAGTCTGGAGGTAAAATTGCAGCGTGCAGTGGCAGGGTGAAAGAAGTTACATTTCAGCAATAAGCTCAGTCTTTGTTAACAGTTTCTATGTTTACCTTTATTGTGAAAAACAATACAAACAAACACAAACAGCTCAGAAAACATGAAATAAGTGAAGACACATATACATGTACACATAGACACGTACACAGTTACCCTACATTCATATCTATGCTTTCAAACACACATTCTCACACCAGAGCCGTGCAGACAACAGAGGCGGTCGGAGGACAGACGGCGACTTGTGTCCAGCAGTATACGGTCAGTCATATCCCCCTGAGACTCAGCATTTACTACAAAACAAATAACAGGAAGCTGCGCTGGCTGCGCTGCGAGAATTCCAACAATCCCCACCCTTGTGTTTCGTTGCCTTCCCTCCTCCTGCTGACTTAACTTTACGACCTCCTTCAGCCTCGTGTCGCCTCGGTCAGAGCTGGCCCTGAGTGGTTTGACACTAAGCAGTGGCACTGGGTATTGTTTCAGACACATTGTGGCTCAGGGATTGATTGTTTGTCCAGTTTTTTTTTTTTTTGTTGTTGTTGCTTAATTTAGAAGCAAAGACCAAAGAAGGAAAAGGATGGGAGAGAGTTTTTTTGTGGTATAAAAGACAATAAAATAGACAGAAAACATGGCAGTAGTCTGGATTGTTGCAGGGTTTCAGTCTCAAAGCTGCTCTTTGTCAGCGTGTCCTTTTTTTTCCTGTGCTATGCGTTACTTATTGCAAACGCAGACGCAGAGTTTGCCTCGGAAACTCTTGGTGCCATCTCAGATCTTCCTTGCTTGAGTCAGAAGCAACTTTTTTGTTTTTTTTTTTTTCCACAGAGAGTTCTTCCAAGTAATTTGTAAAAGTGGTCTGCTAAAAGCTTTTCCTCCTTTGAAACCTCTTGTTCTGAAATGGAGAAAGGCGCTATTTGAAATCTCTGTCACATTTCCTCCGACTAAATTACTCCTGACATCACAGTAAACGGATGAGTTATTTTGTTAGGTTATTTTGTCTATTATAAACAGTCTTGTGATGGATAATTGAGCCAGCTGTTGTCTCCCAAGCTCTCCATGGATCTCAAATAATTTCTTAAAAAATTAAGTGGTAGTTGCAGCGTTAAAACTTTTTTATTTTCTACTGTTAATCTCCACACTTATAGCACGTATTATATGAGCATATAGCCTCCAGTGGTGAGTAACACTAGTTAGGTTGTAAATCCCACATGCTGGTTGTAAAGCTGATTTACAGACATGATGGTCGCAGTCGGTTACAATTTGAACTAAATCTGGCTAAGCTCTGTTTATCTTCTAAATCTGGATGCTGGAGAACGTTTAATTAGTGTCAATAGTGGTTTAATTATCCCATTCGTTTTCATGTCATAGATTATGGCCAGCGTGCTGCACTGTATAAATACACTTGTGTTACACTTGTGGAATGCATGGAAAATGAAGATGTAGTACCCTAAAATCTGACATCCCCATACTCAGCAAATAGATCTCGATCATGCCTGGAGAGAAGGTTAATCTTTATACTGTGTATATCTGCTGCTTTATATTTGATCATAACAAAGTGCAGGCCTCTTCTGACATAGATTTTAATCATAATACAGCAGCAGGGATTTATGTTTCATACTTAAACATGAACCAACTTTGGACAATGTCATCAAGATAGAAATAAACAGCCTGGCCGAGCGAAGACGGAGAGGTTTGGAAAACTGATTACAGGCCTTCGATTTCCAGCCCACACTCGACCAAAGAATCAACATATTTACTGTATAACATTTCAGGAATAGATGAGAAGAGAGACGAAACAGAAAAAAAAAGGGTGTTTAACAGAAAATAGCATCACTCTTTTCAATTGCCAGCTCCAGGGTGTTTGCCAATAACAACATCGAGGGGAGTCTGTTGCAAAGAGGAGTGCACTCCTCTGGATGGATTACATTTACAACCTTTAATAAACTATGCCCAATAAAAAAAATTAAAAAAAAGCTGATCGCTGTTGTTCTTTTGGCAGCACGGTGCAAACACTCTACCTTTATCTCATCTCCTAAAAAGCAGACTAAACTACATTTAGGGTATTTGGGGTAAAGGTTTTATCATCTGTGCATACACTGTACTCTGCCCTCGGTTTGACTTATAGAGGATAAATGGCATGTGTAATCATTGTTTGTTTTTATACGTGTGCGTGAGTGTGTGTGTGTGTGAGTGTGTGTGCGCATGGTGATGTGTGAGTGTAGGTGAGATAACGCAGAGTACGTCAGCCAGAGCTTAGATTAGGTTCAGACCATGTTGAGTGATTCACTTCTGGGTTATCTTAATTCTTTAAGATAAGGTGGACAGTTCTCAGACTCCCACACTCTCACTCTTTCTCCATGTTGGATCCTACCTGTGCGTCTGCATGCATGTACGTGGATGTCAGCGATGGGAACTTGGCGTCGATGCAGATAAGTCGTAAGCGGCCAAACACCGGTAACGTGACCCATTCGGTTACTTCAGTTCCCCGAAGCGAGCCTGAATAGACACACAGCAATCAGTCTTCATCTCGCCAGCATTGCGTTCACATTTGGGTTTAATTGGCCTGCATTCAGTACAGTGCGATGGCCTCGAATGGCTCATAGTCGAGACTTCGGCCAATGATCTATTCTCCAAAGACAAATGGCAAAACTGTAATAGCACTTATTTTCTTAACCCCTGGCCAAAGGATAATGAACATCTGCAAAAATTACACATCTTAATAACATTTTCCAAACGGCTCTCCATAGATTTGTTTGACATCACTTCATCCCCCTCCCCCCCTCCTTTCCTTCGCCATTTTTACCCCAAAATTTCACATGGTGCCCTTAGAAACCCCCCCCCCCCGACTCTCGGCCCAGGCGTTCCCACTCGCAGTGACAGACACCATTCATTAGTGTCCCGTATTTGTCCATGCTGCTCAGTCTCTTCTAAACAAAGGAGATGAAGCAAACACCCAGGAGTGTCTAATGGTCTCCCCAGCTGTTGACGCACTAATTGCGGAGGCCTCGGGGCGCCACGTATCTGTCCTTGAGGGTCGTGATGGATCTCTGAGAACAGTTGCAGATGAGACCGGTCGTAGATGAGACAGCACGCCCAGAGTTCGGCCTCAGCACAGAGAGGATGGCATATATCATCCCCCATTTTGATAAATAGTTTCCTTTCCCAAACACAGCTGCTTAGTCAAATTTAGGTCCTTTTTTTTCTTCTTTTTTTTTTTCTCCCCCGCTGCCCCGAGAAGAAGCGAAGACATTGTGGATAAATGTTAGTGTCCAGCCCACCTGAAATCACTCAGTGGTGTATGGAGAAGTGCTGTATGGGATACAGTGTGGGATGCATTATCCATGTCCGCCTCTGGAACACTGTTTGACCGTTCTCAACTGTAAATCTTCAAGCAGTCGTCCCATCTGTTGATATTCCTTACAGCCTTAAAACTATTTTCTATGTGAAAACATGTAGAGATGAGTCAGCTAAATTCTGCAAATAGTTGCAGCTTGTTTCAGGGTCTACTACTTAAAGTTATTGTAACATACCTTTACAGTACATTACAAGTAATATGAACCAGTGTTGTACCTGACTTGGAAGAACCATAAAGTTGCATTCAAAGGCCTACATTTAGTATTGGCTCCCTCTATGTTACATTAACATGGCCTTGCCTCCACATACTTGAACTCTTTTACTGGTTAGTCCCCTCTGGTATGCAGTAATAGCCACAGAATGTAAAGTACAGCACTTGATGCCATTTGTCATTGTTTGACAGATTAATCCAAAGCACCTCACAGCGCCACGAGACCTTTTCAAACCTGGCAGCGAGCATGATACACTCTAATCACAGAGCTGCAATGGTCCACAGTTATTCAGAGTGACACAGTAGAGCAGTAAACCAAGTTGATTCATTAATAAAATGAAGTTTAACTAATCATTGGCATTAGTTGGAAATACAACATCACAAATAAAACTCTTCCTCCAGAGCTCTAAATCAGAAATATACTACTAGTCAGTATTTTACCACAGTAGGAACAAGTAAACTAGTTAATTGAAGCAGAGAATCAATAGAAAAATCTTAAAGCGGTACAGTGTACTATCACCACAAAGTCCATTACCACTGAGCCAGCTCTATGCACCGATGAAGACCGTGTGAAGCAGTTGAAAGTCCCCCAAAAAAAAGCTAGTTACTGAACCTCGAGTTGGGATTGTTTTGTCAAACTGCTATTTAAAAGGTCAAGAATTATCATTCATGCTTAAGTCAAGTATACAAATATCACATATATTGTTTTGGTGGAGTTCATAGGCCCATATCAACATCAACAAGCAATGCAAAGTCTCGCTCGACTAATCATATTGATTTGTGATTTGCTGTTATGTGTGAGAAGGAGATGTTTTTTCCATTGTAAGTTAAAATGTCCCACTGGCACTGGCTCAATTGGACTGTCTGAAACTGATGATCTGAGGTTGGAGACTCAGACCATTTTGAATTTTCAGCAAAAGCAAAAGGAAAGTTTTTGTTCCAAAGTGTAACTGGAAAGTTTTATTCTGAAGGAAGAAACTCTTCTCAAACAAAGTTATCATAGAGAGATGACTCATAACACTTGGCATTTATAAGCAATAAGTAAACATTTAAGTGCTTCAAAACAAACTATAATGTAGCTGTAAGCAGAAGATAGTGAATGAAAATATAGTAAAATACAGTTTTTATTGTATAAAATTTGTCTTCACAGGAGGAATTCTAATTGTTGACAAATATTGTACATTAATAGACACTTAAAACACTATATCATGTATTAAATGCTGCTCATTAGTGGTAAATGGGCTCAGAGTAAAGTGTTCTTGATCCAATTTTGTGGAATGTGTTTTTATTTTCTGAAGCCGATTCCTCCCCTTTAAGTGTTTAAGAATGGTCCAGCTGTATTAATGCATTCACTTTTTTATGCTTTCACACACACCGCCTGGCCAAATGTCCCGCTGTTGCATTGATCTGATGAACAGAAATGACATAATCTTGCAATTTTCTCTGAGAATGGGATTGTCACCAGAGCAACGGAGAACTATTTTCAAATTTTGCCTGTCAACGCTGCGTTCATAAAGATATACGCCGCTGGCCCGGCCGTTCCCTTTTGTGAGAGTCGATAAGAGGGTGACGGTGAAAGAGAAACGGAGATAAACTTTAGACGTGTGTTTTCGGGAGAAAGTACTAAGTGAGAAAGTGTGTTAGCGTTATGAGGTGGATAAGGAGGTTTTAGCAGTGGAGCTGGTATGTCTGCCAACTTCATGTGCTAACGCTATCGTATCACCCTGTCTGCTCGCCTCTCACACCTTACAACTCTCCTCTTGTTTAAATGCCATTCATGGATCAGTCGCAGTCACACGTTTCTCAGACTGGTCTTTTTTCCTGATTTGGATCCTTTAGTTCAGCAGAAAACAAACAAACAAGCAGTCATTGGTGTGAGATTATGTCAAAATCTTCTCACGGCGCCACAAACCCTCCTCCCCTGTCTGTTTGGTGTTTGTTTCACGTGAGCATGTTTGGCTTTCCAGTAATGAGCCTGATCTGTAAAGGTAACAAGCAGGCCAGGGAGTGCTTTTGACAATTCCTTCCCCCGTCTGTCTGACCTTAATCTGGATTAGTTGATTTTTTTTCCCTCGGATTAACAGCTTGTGGTTCAATTAAACATCACGCAGCCCAATGGGTTTGAATCATGGCATTAGAGTGCTGCAGGGAGGCTCGAAGCGTAACTGAAAAAAAGCTTCAGCTTCAGTGTTTCCTCCGTGGGAATCCAGGCCTCTGGCTGTCCGGCCAAACCATCTGGCCTGGAGAGGTTTTTCTGGCCTACCAAGTCTTAGGGCTACCGTGCAATGCAAAGGCATTCCTAGACAATGTGGAGACATACAGGGAGGCGGTAGCTAAAGGGTTAGAAAGACTCTCTCTGAAAGGCCGTTTGGGTTCTTAACTATGAAAACATTCCTCAGAAGTATAATTTTTTTTTTTTTTTTGCTTGAGTTAAAGCTTTATCCATAGAAAGGACCTTATTATAAAGGAAAAAAGGTTCGACTGAAGTCATGTGAAAGACAAAGTGGAGAGAGGAGAGCTAGTACTCTCTCCAGCTAGCTTTTTAGCCTGTTTAGCTCGCTAACCTCAAATAAGCCATTTTAGCATACCGCTGTCAAGGGAAGATAGGTAGCATCTCCAATATCATCACTCCTGGTTATACAAAAGAGAGCTGGCACTCTCTCTAGCTTTCTTTTTAGCTTGTTTAGCCAGCTTGTTAACCTCAAATTAGCCAATTTAGCCCACAGCTGTCAAGGGAAAGGCGGTTGTTAGCTTGCATTAACTCCAATATCAATTCCTTACTATAAATGACCTACAAAATGACATTTCATTAAGATTTTTCAGTTACAGTTTTAGTTCTTTTAGCATATGTACTTGCATTTGGAGCACTGTGGTCCTTTAATTTCGCACAGTTAGGCCTAAGGTTTTTTTGTAGTACATAAAAATAACATAAACTATAGAGTGCTGAGGCAGTAAAAAAGACCAAGAAGGACTCATTCGTTGTCTCTTATTTTCGCATTTCTCACTATGTTTAGATGTTAGAATATGTAAGAAAATCCAATGAAATTAGTTTAAAAAAAATGCTTGTGAAACTACAACAACTCAAGCAACTGCAAAGTCCACAGTTTGAACCTGTGCACAGACTGGGAAAACATGGAGAGACGAACCTGAATGAGAAACACCTTCTCAATAAATAACATTTAGGCGCCCTTGAGAAAGGCACTTAACCGCTCATTCAAGCCACAAGTGCTCAAATAAAGCCTCTCAGTTGCCAACAGTAGATGGCTGTGTTTGCACTGAGCAGCTCCCAGGTGTGAATGTGTGTAACCGTGTGAATGCGAGGCAGGTGACTGTGTGCTCAGCAAAAACCTTTTCTCTGGCTGGAAAGATAAGAATTCATTGGTCCGCTGACGAACCGAGCCCAGTGTCAGATGGAAATTATATCACTGTAACGGAAAATAAACCCCTCGCTGTGTGGCCGTCTGGTGTGCTAAATTACACAGAGGAGGCGGGGATGCACGGTAGCATTTATATTTGGTAGATTGTTTTATTATTTTTTTCTTAATAATATGACTATTGTTTAAATAGGTAGGTATAAACAGTTGTGGCCCAGGGCTGGATTTGCTTGAAACCCGAGCTTCATGTCAGAGGAATCTCAAATGAAAGAGGAGCTCTGGTGTGCAGTGGAAAAATAGAAACAGGAATTAAGACCTAGAGAGGGAGAGGAGTCTAGAGGGCTGTGCACGTGAGGGTAGTGAATGGATTGGACAAAGTAAAACTAGAGAGATGAGCCATTAGTTAGACTGACTGTGGATATTGAAGGTTTGTATTGCCAAGAGCTGACATTCTCTGCTACACGGCTTCATTATCAAGTTATGTTTAGGGATTCTTTCAGAACTTAGTCATTATCGAGCATTAGAAACAGCAGCTGGACCGTCATGGGGTACTCCTGACTTTCATTCCTCACTATGTGTTTGTAAATGCCCTAATCTTTCAAGCTCCATGTTCCCAGTTGCAGGTTTTCTATCAAATATTCAAGGTCTCAAACCGAACTAAAGATAACCCTGAAATCCTCTGGGATATTTTCCCAGATTTTGCACAGCTGTTTTCACAGGCAGCGGGGTAGTAAAAGACAAAATTGACCTCGTGCATAGGTGGATGGTTTTACGAGTGCCCCTTTAAGGTCACAAGAAAAAGTATTACTTCCTTAATGTGATTTATTTCCTGTAGAAACAGGATGTGTATGGCAGGACGTAATACAATGAGGGATCAATGTAAAATATAAACAACTTAATTTGACTGAATCAGGAGGGTGGGGTTGTTCAAAAAGAGGTTGGTTTGATTTTTAAATTATGCTAGTTTATACTGCACATTTAAAGTTTTTCAGGGTGCTACTATCCTTCAGAAACGGTAGCTGTGATTGAGTAGTATTTTTAAACTGCAGAATTAATTCAACACAAACACACTGAGTCATCTTTGTAGCTGTGTTTGCGAATGAAAATCCACCGTATCAAGATTTGACCCCTGATATCCGACATTTAGTGAAAGGCCAGTATTGGCACAACATGTTGGTCTAACACTTTGGGACACTGTAGAACAAAGACAGCAGTACAGCTGAGAGAGGGGCTGAGAAAAAAAGAAAAAAAAGTGTGGGAGGGGGGGTTCAGGAGGAAAGAAAGGGAGGTTAAGAGGAGGGGAGAATAAAGAGAGAAAAGGAGCGGAGAGCCGAGACAAGAGGCCCGATTGACTTTAGGGCCTCACTTGTCTTTTTCTGGTCTCTCAATTGCTGCCCTCATTCCCCTTTTCCACTCTCTCACCCCCCCCCCCCCCCCCCCCCT
>NW_019525491.1:1131141-1134828 GCF_002814215.2 Seriola lalandi dorsalis
CCACCCCCACCCTTTCCCTCTCTCTGTCCCGTCGTCGGGCCAAGTGGTTGGTTTCGTCCGTGCATGCCGGCGGTGGTGGGGCAGACCGGTGGAGGTGGAGGTGGTGACTGCTCCTGTCGGTGACTAGATCATATGTGACACTGTAAGCCCTTTTACCCAGGCACAGCCCTTCTTAAATCCTCCCCTCTGCACTGACTGACACCGACCAGACGTCCAGAGGCTTAGACGTTAGTAGCTTTTTTCTTTTTTTTTTTCTCCCCCTGCTGACCTGGATGACGTGCAACCGTCAAACCAATGTTTTGATTTTCTGACGTAGCATCCACAAACCGCCCGTATGGTTGTGATACTGGCACAGTTTGCGGCCATTTGGAGGCTTTTTTTTTCCTCAATCCATAACAAGTCACGAAAGTTGTACTGACAGTTTGTGGGTAAATATTGTTTTCATTATGAGGACGTCCTTTTACAACTAACACTAACATAGAAAAAAAAAGCTGAACTTATTCTATAACATTGTATGCGCCTTAGGATAACGGCGGCTGAAGATAATCTTCTTTGCGTGTTTCCAAACAAGAAATTTGTGTATCTGTGTTGCCCGAAGCTGTTCAGTCTAAACATACCTCATTAAGATTTTGGTCCCGAACACGATGCGCCCTTTTCCCTGGACGCACTGTTTAAAATTTTGTGTAAATGTTGTATTAATATGTCACTTGTCAGGGCTCTGTTTGTGTGTTCGCCTGGGCGTGGAGTGATTTTTGGGATACACTGTATATCTTATGTTTCATCCCCACGTTGTTTGCCACAGATATTGATAATGAGTTTTGATTTTTGCTGTTGCTATTGCGCCTAGACTAAACAATTTCCCCGCTAGTAAACACCAACTTTGTTGGACTTTGGTTGTTCACTGTTTTAAGAGGCCCTTTGTTTGAGTGATTGCTGATTGCTGGTTTCACTTCCCAAGTCAGAGCACGAGAAGGACAGCATTGCTCTTTTGTTGTCTGAGTATTTCTTTCTGTCAAATTCCCAAATACCCACAAGTCTTGTTGTCTGGGCGGTCTGTCTACTTTTTTGGGGGTAAAAGTCTGGAAGATTTATTTAAAGGAAGAAGTGATAGAAATGAAGAACAGAAGTCATCTGCTTTCTCCTATTTTTCTTTTCCCAATCGCACAAAATACATGCCAGGGCTACAGGAGAGGTCAACTAACAAATGACACCCTTGTGCTAAACTGGGGTTTCGACCCCGGCTCCCACAATGCAACTGCTCCGCGGAATTAATCATCACCTCCTGACCTCGTGCACTGACCCTCTAAACCCCAGAGAAACCCAAAGGTGTTATGGATGATAGTAAGAGACGGAGAGAAAGGAAGAGGAGAGTGAGAAAAAAAAAAAAGTCTTGAGAGTATGAGCTGTTTCCTCTCATGGGGGCGTCTATGGGCCCTTTATGAGTTGACAATTAATAGTCTCTGTAGGTTTCCTGAATGGGGAATTGAGACGAATTGTCTCTTGGCTATTCAGCTGCGTTCAAGCGTGCCGCCAGACAAAAAAAAGAAAAAGAAAAAGAAAAGAAAAAAGCGATGGCTGCGAGGGCGAATTACCCATAAGGCTGTTTTTGAAACATTTCCTTTTTGTTTTGCAGACATAGGCCCTATGGGAAGACCCCCATACTCTCTCACACACACACACACACACACACACACTTACCCGGTGAAGTGACCATTTCAAAAACACCAGACATCTGCCAAAACAGAGCCGCTATAAAATAGTGATCTTTCAACAACTCCTCTTATTGCGGACCGTTTAGCCGCAGGACCGGTGAGAGAAAACAGATCATATTGAGGCTGACATTTGTTTGTTCGTGCTTGACGTCTGAAGGCAGAAATTATATTCGCTCATTTCAGTAGCCGCAGAGCGACATGCTATGTGTCAGTCGCTTTTTTTTGCTTTACACACAGCGATGCATTGATGTTATGGCCGTGCCTTAAATCGAGAAGAGAGTGCCTCAAATTATGTGGAACTCCAAAGGAATGACGAGCGGGGCTCTCGCTCCGTGGAGAAAAGTTCTGGATAAAGCGCAAAGGATGAAGCTGGGAATCGCCATGAACAGTTGGAGATAATGAAATGTGCAGGCAACATGGGAACGCTATTGAAGTTTTTTTTTTTTTTTTTAATCCGCTAATGATGTCTTAGAGCCCTAGAATTCGTCTTTGGCCACAGGATTTCTTCCCATGCTATTTTGTCTTGGGGGCTGAAGTGCATACAAATGGCTTGTTAATTAAGATGGATGGTACTTCTAAAAAGCCCATCTTCATGATAATAAGAGAGAGTTAAACATGTGGAGCCTTGTAAAGACCTCCGTGTAGCCTGGAAGTGCGTGCGGAGGTATGTGTGCGGCATGAAGGGGAAGGTGGGGGGTGGGGGGGGTGCCCTTTACCGTCACACATGTATGAATGAGCATGTCATATCCTACCGTGTGATTGGTGCACACAGTTTGCATTTTCATCCATTTGTATCCGTGTGTGTGTGTGTGTGTGAAAGAGAAAAGAGAGGCAGAGCTATCTCAAGGCCCTCCAGTCTGTTTCCATGAATGGCCTCAGCAGGGGGAAACTGTCCCTCATTGTCAAGTTATTTGGCAGAAGTCCTTTTTACGCCACCTCATGTTAAATTCATCAACATTTCTCTGTCATTTTTTTTTCTTTTGCCCCTCAGACTTGTCTTCAGATCAGGTTTTCTTGCCAAGCTGTTTCCTGCTGAGGCCTAAATGACCGCCGCAGATGTATGGTGCACCAAAAAGAGCAGTAGCTTTCATGGCGATGGGGCAAAAAAAAAAAGAGAGGGTTATATCTTGGATGAGGAATAACTCAAGTCAAGTTATGTGGTGTGAAGCTGTATTTTCAAGAGTTTGATTAGGGAAGCCATTGTATTAAAACTGCATACTCCAACCCTTGAGAATAGTCATCAACTTAGTTAGACATTCTGCCTATTCGCTTTTTGCTGAGCTTTAGATAATAAGGTCAGTACGACTCTGTTTGTAACATACAGAGCCGGAATCAGGAAGCTATTAGCTTAGCTTAGCATGAAGACTGGATGCAAGGGGAAATGGTTAGTTAGGCTCCCTTAAAAGTTCAAAAATACACCTATAAACGCCTCTAACTAATTAACACAATGTCTCTCTGTTGTTTAATGTGGACAAAATGTAAAAAAACAGTTTGTGTGTGGAGTTTGGTGCTTTAACAATATTAATTAATTAACAACAGCTAGATGCGCTGACTTCCAGGAGTCTTGTCATCGCTGTGAGACTGTCGGGCAAATAGCAGAAGTTCTGGGTGGGTGGATTTTACATTTTAGTTTGTATTTTCAGTCTTGATGAAACTAATCGTTTCTCAGCTCCACCTCCAGACTTATTGATCATCTCATCTAACGCTTGGTGAGGGAGTGTTCCCCCGGATATCGAACTCTTTTAAGACCTTTCAGAATTGCCTGTTCTGAGCCATGGTGTAAAATAAAATGAAATGGTGCAGAAATCAACACACAGAAATCAATTTGTTAATATCAACACTAATGTGTAGCACCCTCAAAAAGCAATAAACAGTTGTGAAATCTAAACTTCTGTCTGTTGTTCCAAGTTATCACTTCAGCTACTGTCTCATTTTTAGTTTGGTCAGCAGGAGCTGACCCCCCCCACCACCCCCC
>NW_019525491.1:1134848-1164451 GCF_002814215.2 Seriola lalandi dorsalis
ACCACCCCCCCCACCCCCTGTTCACACACACACTCTCACAAACACGCACACTGCCCACCCCTACTCTGTTGCTCCTCCCAGTGTTAATGTTTTCAGGGGTTTTTAACATAAACGGCTGCTGCAGGGGGTGCCTGGGGCTTTTCACACAACAATTCCGAGTCCTGTTTTGGATTAAAGTTGGTTTCCACACCAACCCTTATATACACACACATGCACACACACACACACATGCCTGACTCGTTATCCTCCGCTCCTCTACTAACGCTTGTTTAAATGAAGTAAACAGGAGTTTAGTATCGTCTTTTTTCAATTTTTCACCTGATGTGTTGAGTTCACCTTTAGTCCAACGCTGAATGTAAACCTGACTTTATGATGTGTATAGAAACTGGCTTGCAGATCAGTCTTACTAACCTGCTAATATACAAATAAACAGCGGAAACCCTTTGTCTTTATCTCGACCTCGAAACTGAAAGGGGACAGATTTCAAAACTATAACCCGCTGCTGCAAACAAAACAAGTAGATGGGGCAAAGTCTGAAGAACAACACACTGTATCTTTGATGCTGTCTGAATCCCCAACCATAACATTAACCATGATGGAAACGACATCTAATGAATTGATAATCAAATCACTCCTGAACATCATTGCAGTAGTATAATTGTTTAGCCTGGATATCTAGGTTACAGAATTAGCTTACTGCATGGGGGAGATGTCATCACAGATGTGACTGGTTAATAATTAGGTCAAATCGAGACAGAGATCTTTCACTAATGCGTTTTTCTGTCTCCCCCCCACCCACCCACCCAGCTCCTGTAAATCTCAGGCATTTATCAGTGGTTGACAGCAACTATGAAATGGATGCCATAATAGTCTTTAAAGCCTCTCTAGAAGTCTTGGAAACCAACACTGGCTTTAGAAAAAGATGCCTGATATCTACTGTATCTCACTTAGATTTAGCATTTATCTGTTCAAATCCTCCTGATGTGAAGCCTGGCATTACAAACTGGGCCATGTGGAACAATCTTCCCCAGCTTATGCATATTTATGATGTCTCCAGACATATAAAATTGAGCTTGCATCAAAATAATACGACTTTCCCGGGCATCACCATTGATTGAAGAATTACTCGGATCTCTTATTTAAGTGCAAGTAAGATCTAGCAGTGAAATACACTCATGTATCAAAAGTGCAAGTACTTCTGGTGAATAGTGGTCCCTTTCAGAGTGTTAAATTATTGATGCATTAACCTGTGAGCTATATTTTTATGCTGTAAGTGATCCAGGTTGCAATGACTCTGAGTTCTTCGTTTAAATTCCAGTAATGTGTTATGTTGCAGCTGTCGGATGAAAGCTGAAGCTTGTATCTCCGATGTTGGGGATTTTCCCTCCTTTCATATCAGTTGAAGGATTACACGCTCATCTACAGTCTGGAAAAGAACATTCTCTAACCTCTTATCCTTTGTAAAACTCTGTCAAACGTATATTTCCATCAAGATTTTAAACGAGGCTGGCCCTGAAAAGTTGACACTGTTATCTGAAAACTGCAAATGAGCTTATCTTATGGTAAATGTAAAATGTTTTTTGGCAACGAGGTAACAACGGCCATCAGAAGTAGAAAAAGAGAAACATGTATAATATATTTCAGCTTAATTCTGAAGGTTCTCAGTCCCAGAAATGGCAAAAAAAAAAAAAAAAAATCTAAAGATCTAATGGTTTTTGATCTATTTTGAGGGTTTTTTTTATGAGCAATTACAAAGTGCTGTGTTTCTCAGTTTCTCTCCTTTCCATGGTCTGCGTGGTTTGAATGCCGTAATTGGAGGTAATTGTGGCGAGAGCGGAGTGATAAGGCCGTAGACTCACGCAGAGTCAGTGGCACCAACATGGAGCCCGGTAGACGGCTGACTCCAGTTCTGGTCTCCTTCCATTTTTTAAAAAGTCCTTTTAAAAAAATAAAAAATAAAAAAAAGACAGACAACTGATAAAAAAGAAAATACATTTCTGTCCTTACATCTTCAAAGCATAGTTTTCACAAATAGGCTAATTATTTTGTTTTTTACCTTTCATCTCACACGATGGAGAAAATGCTTGTTTTGATGTTCTTCTAACCTTATAATCCAGGGATACAGAACGTGCAGCATTTAATAGGCTATGGTAATTTTCGATGATGGCTTTGAATTGTGCTCCGGCTTCAAGGAGAGCTAAAGCTTGTCTCGCCTCCATTAGTTCTACTCTGATCTTGCACAAGGTCTAATTAAACTTTCCGTCTAACTCTCCCAGGTAGGAGTAATTGGGAAAGAGTTACGGCTGTTCATATTGAAGACGACCCCCAGTTTGCACTGCTCACGGCCGGATATGGGACCATTAAAAATGGCAATCCATCACGATTTGTTTCCACTCTCCTGTGTGCAGAGATGTCTCCGAGCCCGGAGCTTTTGTGAAACAATGCACTAGTCCAGATGACCCGGTGGGTTATTCGTTCTGTTGGATTATATATCCCACCAGAAATGCTCAGAGGGAACCTCGCTTGGCAAGGATTTGCAGAGGGCTTGAAGGGGCCTGCTGTAGACAAACAATCTTTTAACAGTCGGTGAAGTGGTCCACTGAGAGGACAGTGATCCCCTTTATAAAAACCACTTGTCCGACATTGTCTCTCCTCTCTCTCCCCTTGTTGGTTACATAAGGCCAAGGTGCTTTGTGATCGTTTGCAGGCTCTCCTGTTTTGTTTTGTCTGTCTCTTTCTCTTGCTCACTCTTGCTCTTTTTTTTTTTTTTCTTTCCATGGGACTGCAGAAGGTTTTTTGGGGGGGGCTTGAGAGGGGGGATATGATCGTATCCTGACTTCTCTCTCGCACTGTGCGCTGAGGTTTGGCTAACCTCCAGCTTTGTCTGCTTTTTCCCGGGCGCATTCCCATCTCCGGCGTGCTCGAATTCCTCTCTCCTGAGCGCGCGTTGCACTTTGCTGCGCCTGATGGCTGCGGTTGGAAGACGAATTACTCCGCAGGCGTTTGTTTGACAGATCGAGCCATTGCGATTGCGCACGTGTTAAAGAAGCCGTACGGAAGAGATCAGTTTGACCTTGTCTCAATTATTTAGCTGTGTGTCCTTTTGTTGTTGAAAGACAGAGCCAAGATGGTATTTTCACCAGTGTCCTTGACCCATGAGAACTCACGAGTTCTTAAGATCTATAAATCTAAAGCCAAGAGTCCATGACGTTCTATCTAAACAGTTGAAACAACCACAAGGAGAGGTAGGAAGGGAAGGGAAGATGGAGTGAAGTAACAATGGTTTTTGTCTGCATGTCTCCAGAGTTTGCAGGAAATGAATCGTGTTGAACGTGGCACTCTGTCACCCCTAGTCCCACTTTACAAATTCTCTTACATAGCAGGGCATTCATCAGATGTGCGCAGATCATGCCATACGGTTTTCAGATTAAGCAAAGCAAACACAGACACGGGTCTGGGCTTTTTCTAGACGGTCACTAATCCCTTTCTGAAGTTGAGCGGATGACAGTTTCTTTCATACAATACAGTGGCTCCTAAATAGTGCAGGAACTTTTGGTAAAGGATGGTTTTCCAAGCTTCCGAGGGTTTGTTAGAAACCCCTGGAAGTTTCGAAGCTTTGTTGGAGCAGTTGCGGGAGTTAGTCCTCACTGACCTGCATGGGTGCGGTTCCTTCGAAGGTTTCACAGTCAGCAGTTGGAAGGGACGCAGCCTTTCAGTCTGAATATGAGAAGGCTCCATGATGACTCTCCTGCTCCTGTTGGGAAATGCAGCAATTGGGTGCTTGGGTTTTTTTTTTTCTGCCTCTGTTGGAATACTCTGCTAACCAGCCCAAGCTGCACCAGCCTTCAACCCTCCTCAGTCTCAAAGCACTGTCCTCACATTACGCAAGGCCCAGCTGAGGTTTGGACCAATGTAACCCTAGATAACCATCATGTCATTGTAAACAAACAGCGAATTATACCTCAGATTGAATTAGTTTTGCTTATTTATTTATTAAACATCTTTTGAATCAGCACGTTTCAAAGCTGACTCTCTTTTATGGCATTGCAAAAATTCCTTTGTGCCATTTCACTGTTTATACTGCGCCAAAACCCTGAGTAATTTCTTTTAACAGCATATGATTCTGGCTTTGATTGTATGATGAAGTGTTATATTTGGAATTCGTATGCGATTCCAGTCTTTTTGACACATTAAGTCCAGCCCGCGTGCTCATGTGCACATCAGTGAAAACTGATGATGCAAAGTGGAATCATTCAATCTCAGAGGCCGAGTATAACGAGAGCTGGAAGTCTGTGCTTCCACCAACCCTTGACCCCGACTCGTCAACAGCAACTAATGAGACATTTAATCATTTTGAAATGATTGTTTCCTGCAGGAGGCGCACCCTGCTCCGGTTTTTACGATCAGATGAGCTCAGCGTTTACAGGCCAAGTGTTGCATCAGTTGCACTCAGAGGTCACATTGTGTTTTTTTTGTGTGTGTGTTTTTTTTTGTTTTTTTCAGCAAGCTCTGCTTTGGAAGAAATGTTTGTACTAATGATGTGAATTTTAACCTTTTCACTAAGGGATTCATAGCGTTCAATGGAGCAAGTATGCACTGTATTACTCATCTGTAATGCAAACCATCGCTCACTTAATTAATCAGACCCTCTACCGGTTATTAAAAACAACTGAGTCGGTAACTGACAAAATATGTGCACAGCCTACATGGGATTGTGCTCAAATAATACATCTCTCGCTCCTGCAGTGACCCCCCTCCCCCCCCCGGTCTTTCTGTCTGCAGAGGATTTGGCAGGACTGCAAGTATGAGATGTTTTTAAGTGGGAAACATTTGAAGACCGGTGCTACTTCCACTTTTCAGATGTGGGGAAAATTGGTAAAGGTTGTTTGCTCACTGTCATGGCAGGTGATGCTTTTTTTACCTTCAGCTGTAACCGCAACTCCGGTTTCTCCTCGCTTTGGAAGACTTATTTCGGTATATTCTGCTGCTCTGGAGGTAAAAGTCTGTACTTTGATGTGTGTAGTCTGCTTTTTAAAGATGTCTTCTTTAAAGATGGGTGAATGTGGAGTGTCAGAATTACGAAAAGTGAATGACAGAAGCAGCAACACGATGAATCTTAGTTTTTGTATCGTGTGCCAAAGCCTTAGAAACTTCTTACTCCACCTCAATACAATAGAGGTTAATGGAATTGTATTTGTGGTGCTGCAATCCTCAGACCTCTTTATCAACAGATTTCATAGGGACTGTATCTTTAGAGAAAAGTAGCTCCAATGAGCTCTGTAAACTATCCAAAATAAGTGGGACATTATTTCTGGAAGACAAGTTGTTTTTGATATCTTTTTTGAATGTATTTTCCCATGCTTTTAGCCCCACAAATGAAATGAGATTCCATTCACCACCATTATATTGGGGTCACTGCAGAAATCTCAGACGTGGATATCTTGAAACAATAAAAGCAAACTATCTGCAGAGAGGTTAGTGGAGAAATATGTCTTTTTCTAATACGGATGAACTAACCCTTTAAATTTAACTTTTATGAGTGAGAAAGGAGACTAGATTACATAACATGAGCTCAGACATCTAAATTATCCCACCTGTCATTTCTTCGTATTTCATGCAAGCTCTGGGAGTTTTTTGCGACAAGATTAATTTATCACTGCTGAGCACGAGTCTCCAGCCTCAACCTCTTGGACAAATACCTTCCATCACTTAAGGTCTCATAATCGACAGCGCTCAGGAACCACTTGACGCGTGAATCATTCATACCTCTCCATAAATAATAAAACCCTGGCAGCCAGTTAGCAGCACCTGCAACTTGAAACAGTAGTTCGTGAAACACAATCTTTTACCTTGTAAACTAATGTGTTTCACCTGCCTCAGCCAGGGCTGTCTGAGTCCGCCGCAGACAGGTAGAGGGAACAAAACCTCTCTTCCTGCTTCTCTCGGCCTCCCCCCAACCCCCCCACCCCCTGCCCCCCAACCCTCCCTCCTGACCTTGCTTCCTCTTCCTCCGATGAATTTTTCACCAACGCTCTTTGATATATTCTCGTCCCGTGGGAGCCTGGGTAATGCAAACTGGAAGCATGAGGCGTAATTATTTCTCAAAACTGCACTTCTACCCTAATTAGTTCACTCCTCAGAAGTGGGCCTTGCATTATTTACACATCAAGGGGACACACAGGGTGGGAGATAAATATTCATTGTTTGTTGACTTTGCCCCAGTCCCTCGGCTCAGGCGCAAGTTGAGTCGAGAGCCGCTGTCATTGTGGCTTGTTTATACGGCTTCTGCATCGCTGGTGCTCAGGACATAATCTGTCTTGTTCTTCCGTAATTATCTGCACTCATGCAGACACACAGACACCAGCTCAGAGTCGGTTTAATAAGAGGACAACATCCTCGTCCAGGCGCAGCCACATCAGATGAATAAGTGTTCAGTGATGAGATTTGTTGTAATTGTGACCTTGCCCTGCTGCAGTGCTGGTGTCACAGTAGTAAACAGTAAGAAGCATATTTTATTCAGTCTGACTCTGACACCATTTCAGCCACGTCCCCCCCACCCCCCAAGCCTTTTTTGTTCTGGGTCATCCTTAATGAACTAAACTTTTTTTTCTCAAAGGAGTTGGTGGCAGCTGTTATGAAGAGTTTCCTGCTTCTGTTGGTTTGCATAGCAGATTTGTGGGGCACGTGAAGTCTGCCTTTCCTGTCAATAGCTGGGTATGAATAGATCGCTGTATCTGACCCCCACCCCCACCCACCTTGGTGGTCATACGGCCTTGAAGCCCATTGTCTCTGTAGATGCCTGCCGGGAAACTCTTGTTGCCTCAAAAAAGCTGCATCTATTGTAGACTTCTGACAACTGCTCTTTTGCCATTTCCTATTTCATCTCACTAACGCGTAGTTTCATCTGTGTGTGTGTGTTTCAAGGGATTGTGAAAGAGAGGTGGGGGCATCTTGTGATGCCTGGCACAAGAATTACCATAATCACTGTCAACATTAATGGAGATCCTATCACTGGAGAATTTAAACACGGCTTTTCCATATTTATAGAAGCAATAAACAGAGAATGCGCAGCAAAATGTCTGTTATGATTCAAAAGCGAGTCGTGTTTACTGGCTTTGAAATGCATATTTGGGTTAGTGGATGAGGCGGAGGGGATCGCAGTTTAAGTTGTGGGATATGAGTGGAAATGTAATACCGCCACACTAGACACAGAACATCTGAAACCATAAATGTCTCACTCTCACTGTCTCCAGGGTTTCCACTTTCCCTCAGACATTTGCATAGCTGAGCTTGTGTAACTGCTCCTCGTGCTGCTATAGGTGGTTTCCTTAATTCCCCTTGGAACCATTGCAGTGAACTGGTTTATAGCTGCAAACTATTGCTCTAATATTTTTCTTATATATATTAATTCTAGTTCTTTTGTAGTTCTTTTTTTTTTTTTATATGTCTGTCATGATAAACATTTGTGAGGTTGGCCACTGATGTTGTGCGATGGGGTTGAGGTCAGGGCTGTGGGGCAAGTGCTGAGAACAAATTTCTTTATGGACCTTGCTGTGTGCACGGGGGCATTGTCACGCTGAAACAGGAAAGGGCCTTCCTGAAAGTGTTGCCATAAAATTAGAAGCACACCATTGTCTAAAATATTGTGTACTGTGGCATTAAAATTTCCCTTAATTGAAATGAAGTGCCCTCCCAAAAAGAGCAAAAGCACCTGGAATGGAGTGTCCACATAATTTGGTCATATAGCATATCAGTCACAAGCCAGGTTGGTGACAGGAGAGCGTTCAGAGATCATTGTCACTTTGATTTATTTGAAACGGCATCATTTATATAAACAGCTGATTGACTCGTCGTTCTCTCTCTCACCACTGGTGTGTCTGTATTACATTTAATCAGATATTGGAGATATGCTTTATGGGACCACGTTTATCCACACTGGGGTGTCTGTGGTCTGAAGTAATGTTGGTTTATTTTGGTTCCTAAGACATGAAAGTGAAAATCCCTGGGCTGCTGTTAGTTTGCTCTTCTGTTACACTCACTGTAAGTCTCTGTGGAAAAGAGCCTCGAGTCAGTTTGCAAAATTGTACAGTTTCCATAAGCTCCAGTGACAGTGGGGGTATACGAGGGCCTGCCATAGACCCACAGGGCAGTTCTGTTCAGTTTCTCTTATGTTAGTACTAATACTGCAGTACATACTACAGTACATCTTGACCATTTGAACTTATGAGGTAGTTTAATGGATCGATCTTGAATTAAATAAGTTTAAATATGTGATTTAAAAGAAATCTTAATCGCCTTAAATCAAGTGAATACAACTGTCGGAGGCAGAGATAACTAGCACCGAACTAGGCTAGTTAGCAGTAAGATTCTGGTCTTTCCACCAAATATGTAGTCGCTGTGTTTCGGCTTTGAAGCGGAGACTTATTCTGCTATTACCTTTGGATAAAACAATAATTCAGTCTCTTCAGTCTTTTGACCTTTCCCATCAACATACGACACATTTCACACTTCTTCCCTCTCTAGCCTTTCTGGAGTAAGACAATTATAACTTTTCCACTTATTGTGCAGCGTTTCCGTCATCTGAAGTGGACGCATTTTTTTTTTTTGTTTGCAGCCATCTTAACAGCTGTAGCAGGCTGAGTTTGGCAGAGCTTTAACGGAAACTGTGGTGTTTATTCTTCCCCTGCAGGTGGAGATCACGCTGCAGGACGTCAATGACAACCCGCCTGTTTTCCCTAATGACATTCTTGATGTGACCATTGAGGAGAACGTTGGAGATGGCTTCAAGATAATGCAGCTAACAGCCACGGATGCAGACGAGGTAATAGCTCCCCAAGTTTCTATTCGGTCTGACAGTGTTTTTGTACTTTTCTGTGGCCGTTTTCCGCTCCGCTGCTTTCTGAATTGATATCCTGGGAGTGATTTGAATTAAAAAAATATGCTCTAAATTTTTGTTCCTACAGTGTAGAAGTCACTATAGAATCGAAGGGGTTTCTGAGGCTAATGCAGCTGTCAGTATTGAAATGGAGCTAAGTCGACATTTAGTGTCTTTATGTTGGACCATTTTCATGCCAAAAAATTATAGATATTCAGAACCATGGTAGGAAACTTTGTCTGTCCCTGGGGAAACAAGTTAAGCCTGTAATATTTATAATGAAGGAGAGGGTGATACCACATATGTTATTATTTTTGATAAACTAAGTAAGTAAATAAATATACGTTTTTACAACAGTTTCCAAAATAAAAGCTGCAAAGTCAAACTATTAAACTGATAAGATTGTAACAGGCACAAGACAAAAAAAAAAAAAAACAGAAATAACATAAAACAAAAGAGCAAAAACATCAGTTAAGAAAACGAGGAGATAAATGTGAGTCTTGAGAAGATTATTTTTTACTTCAGTTGAATTAGAGAGGTAAACTTTTCCAAAGGTCTGGGGCCAAAGACAGCAAATGCACAGTCTCCCTTCATTATAATCCAGGCTCTGCAAACATCCCACAGATACTGGCTGGATGACCTCAGACCTGTTAAAGCCTTTTTAAATAGTAAAACAAGGCCACTGTTCTCCAGGGTCTCTTTATTAAGTGCCACTGATTTGTTAGGATCTTATATACCTCACTGGCATTGAAACAATGATGTATTTTATTTTTTTTTTAAAAACGCCAATTCCAGCCTCACTCACTTTCAGACAAATATATGTGGATTGGGAATTAGGTGCATATGAGCAATAGAGCAAATAATATGAGTGAGAGTGGAGCCACGGGAAGGGTTTTAGAGGTTATAGTTATTAGTTGGACATAAAATATGGTGTCAAACAACGAGCGCGAGAGTAATGTTGAAACAATAATTGAATTTATCATTCCATGACAGAAACTAATCAACAACTTTTCTCATAATTGATTAATCCTTGAAGTTGCATTGAGTTTCTCACTGTCAGACAAAACGTACAACTTGAAGACGTCACCATCGGCTCCAGGAAATCATGTGGGACATTTTTTGCTCAAAAAAAAACAAAAGAAAACATTATATTACATTAGAGAAATGTCTGTTTTAGAGCACATGTACAAAGTGGTATTACAAGGGCTAGCCAGTTAGCATGCTAACATCAGAGGATATATCTGCAACACAATACATGGACGTCTTTGACATAACGTCAAAACTGTTTCTTCTTCACATTCTGTTGATCATTTTAACACATTTTTTAAATAATTTAAACTACAATACTTACAGTACATATAACACCTTTAAATCAAGTCTTCATACATTTTTTCCCCGTAGACACACACACACATATACAGAATGAATTGTCTTTCCTCTATCTCGTGTGTTGACGTTATCTGAGACGTGTTGAGGCCACTGGTGTCATAGAGGCCGGAGGAGAGCCAGCGATTGATTTTTCGGCATGCTGCTCCGATAGTCCCTCCACGATCCCCATAGTTCACATTACATCACCTGCATCACTCTCAATTAGTTAAAAGCTTCATCTCTCGCTGCTTTAGGCAGGATATGGACATTAAATCCTGCAGTGAGCAAAACGCAGACCCTGCCGGCATCTCCGAGGTCTGCGGTCCCTCGCCCATGCCAAAGGACACAGTTGAAATGAATGGAAAAAGTCAGGCCATAGAGGGGAGAGAGATTAGAAAGAAGGAATATGGACTCAAATTTAATGTTAACTTATGAGGCCACACGTTTTTTATTGCACAGCTGTTGCCTAACCCCCTTCTCTTCGCTCCGAATGTGAGAAAAGTCGTACAAAGTCCCACTCCTGGCCATTTTTCTTTTATCGAAATAGTATATTGACTGTAAATCTCAGACCTGGAAACAGGTCAGTCTTTTCAGTAGGGGGATTTTAAGGACATTATTTGATTAGTTTCTTTTTTCAGCACCAAAGTATTCATAGCTTTGATCTTGAAAGGTTTAGCATATGGTATTGAAATCAAACTGTGCAGTTGTTCACTTTTTCCTCACATCTGAAGTTAAAAGGAGTGTCAGCCTGAGCAGTAGTCCCTAAAATGAAACTTCAGCGTTCATTTTGACATGCACATACAGTATATGCATGCACTTTTTTTCCAAAATGACCAAACTCAAGAACTGTCTTGCAAAAGAAGCCACATTCTGCCTTCAGTCAAGTGAAAAAGAAAACACAGGGACATTAAGAGAAACTGTCTTTTTAGGAATTACAGATTCTAGAAATGTTTACTCCAAACTTCAGCACTGCCATGAATAGGTTTGCTAAATAGAAGCCTGCACTTCATTCCAGCTCTTACTCGGAGCCAGATACGGGTCCAGCCAAGTCTTTGCCCACATCCTTGCGCAGGAAACTTAAGTTGCGCTGACACTAAGCGTACGGAACGCATTGGAGCCCTTGTTGAGAAAGCCACATGTGTGAGCCAGTGCAGAGTAGCCAAGAGTGCAAGCTGTTGGCCAGCTGACGGGCTGAATTCAGACATCATAATGATCCTATCCAATTTAACAGTGCTACATGTGGGATTCATGTGTGAGAGTATTAAAATGCTGTTTCTACGCATCCGTTTTTTGCTATGCCCATTTCCACCCCGAAAAGAATGAAAGGCTTGCATGAGGTTTGAGAGAAAATCAATATAAAACTTTGGTCTTTTGTCTAATGCAGGCTAAGGCCTCTCTGAAAATGTTTCTCACCTCATTTGAAAGAAATATGCTGCCTTTTGTGCTTTTGGAAAGACTGAATGTTTTATTAGAGTTCTGACCTTATGTGGAAAGTATGTCACAGGTAAAAACCTTTTTTTTTTTTTTTTTTTTAATGAAGAAAAGTGCAACAATGGGTGTTTCAGGAGAGGTCTTTGAAAGTGAGCGCAGCCTCAAAATGAGTGGTAATGTGTTCCAGAGGCCTACAAATCCACTTAAAGTATATTTCTAGGCACACACAGCAGTGCAAGCCGGTTGGGTCATCCCTTAACTTTCAAAAGGCTTTATATGAAAGCTTCTCGGTGACAACACTTTGCTTGTTTTTCAGGAGTCTGTGTTATGATTGGCTTGCTTGCTCTGTGGTGCTGTATACAGGAAGCTTGCTATCCCCGCCGGCGCTGTCTGCTTCGCACCTCTTACTTCTCATAGGAACTGCGTGCTCCCAAAAACCACTCATCTGCTAAATGAGTTTCCTTCTGCTCCAGTCTGGTACACTTTGCTCCCTGGAAAGCTGCTGTTTAATTGGTCAGCCCTTCGTTTTTTCCTTTTTTTTTCCTCCCCCAACAACCAGCCGTGTCTGTGGAGAGCTATAAAGTAGTCAAACTCTCGAGTGGAGGTCAAGAGGGCAACCAGTGTTGGTGTGTGTTATGTGTGTGTGTGTGTCTTAATTACGTATGTGAGTTTACTGAAGAGATAGAGATGGGACCAGTCAGTGAAATTAGTGCATTAAAATGAGATTGTAGGTATTCTTGTGGGTGAAAATGCTTACCTGTTTTCATAATGTGTATGCGTGTGCTGGACTGTGGACCCCCTGCTCGGCCTCTCCCACCTTCCTTGCTCTGCCTTTGAACCCTATCAGAAAATTAATTGGCAAACGGCGGGTGTTGGGTTCCGGGCTGCAGCCCAGGTGGCTGATGGGATTGCCAGATCTGGAGCCTCTGATTGATGACAGCAGGGTCCTTAGATGAGCAGAGCCTCACTCCGTCCTCCTCGTCTCCCTCGTTTCTTTTTTTGTTTTTTTTTTAATAGGCCTGGATCTCAGACCGGGTCTCTGGTAATGCAATGAGAGACAAGGTCAAGGAGACAGAGGTTTTATCCGTTTGTAAAAACAGGCTACGAGGAAAGAGATAAGAGCAAGTCATGAACTTGGCCTTATGATATTGACTCTTGTCTGAAGCGTTTGGCAATGGCTGCCATGTTCAGACTGGTTGGTGCATTAGCACTTCTGCACAAAGTCTGTTAAAGATAGGGAAAGAGAGTATTTAATGACTGACAGAATCTGATCAAACTGCTCCAACTCTGAAGTAAGGAAATATCTCCTCCTTATACACTCGATTTTTTACCCTTTTACCACACAATCTTCTACCAGCAGGATGCTAGCCCTGTGTATAACTGTTCCAAGCTGCTAATACTATGAAAAACTTGTATGCATATGGCCATGTAATGTATGTATCAATAGTCTTATTAGTCGCTGTGATCATTTTTTAGAAATGCTCTGAATTAACTGTAAGCTTTAAAATATGGTATGGTGTCTCCAGGTGGCTTGGTGATCGATATAAGGTTATATTGCTATGTAATGGAGAATTCAAACTTCCATTAATATATTTTTAGCCACTGTGTAAACAAGTAGTAAACAAGTTGACATAGTAACCCCCCTATAAAGTTGTTACAGTTGACATGTTAGCAATAACCTGCAATTACAATGCAACATTAGCCTTCATCTGCTACACTATGTTCACCAGCTAGGTGTTAACTTAGTCAGCAGTTTTGTTCTGGACAGGTTTATTTGATCTTTTTCACTGAAAAAAAAAACCAATGAGCTCAAAGATGCTAAGAGTCATTTTAGCTAAGCAGCAACAAGCAGTGCGACAGTAGAGAGTTGACATTATGCTAATGTCCTAAAAATAGCACTTGTGTTGCCACAGAAAAAAATATGCAGCAGAGAACTGCATTATTGTCTTGGAGGGTTTGAAATAAATGTAATATGTGTTCAACAAACACAGTCCTGAGCGTACAGATTAAAAGAGAGGCGAGAGACACCGTGTCTCTCTGTATTACAAGCCACAGCTAACATGGTGCTGCAGCAGCTAATATCACCCTTTCAGCATTACTGCATGCACACAGGTTATTTAAGACACTGATTGTCATGTGAGCACCATTGTCCACTGTGGCAGTAAATGTGTCAATATGCAGATATGGCCACAGCTTAATGCAGCTCCTCTCTTTGTAAGCCTCTCCCATTGTCCTGGCAGGATCAAAAAGCATCACACAAACATCAGGCATAGCTGAAAGAGTCTCTTTTAGCTTCGCTCTTAACCAGCTGTAACCAGAGCTCTCGCTTCAATCTCAATGAATAGCAGTAGCTTTTTGATGTTGCTTTTCCTTTTTGGCAGAAGACACCGAGTGAGACAGTTGTCTGATCTCTTATTGTCCCCGGCACAAATATAAATGTCAAGCTCTGTCGTCGGACTCATTCAGTTGTCATATCGCATTCAGTCCCCCTCTCCTATTCCAAAGCCTTCATGCTATAGCTATCACATGTGTCATGGTGCTTGTACTTGTCCAAGGTAACAGGGGATCTATTAGTTGCATTTATAGAGGAACACTATAGCCCCCAAAAAGTTCAAAGTCGAAGAGTGAGTCTCTCTAGAACATCGCCATTCAGCTTCTGTGTGTCTTTTTCTTTTTCTCTTTCTAGGTTGACCAGCGCTCGTTTAGATGAGTCTCACAAATGATGCATCACATACAGAACATGTGATTTTATGCGGCTTAAAGACAGTTTGTGTTTTCGATCCTTTTGGAGTTCAAAAGGAAAAGTTTAGGGTTACTGTACTGCTGAACTCTCCATCATATCAAATCATTTTTGTCTCTTTCTCAAAACAAGCAAAGCAATCAACCATTTTAGCAACATAATCTTACCCTCTTTCCAATACTGATCATTTTTTCCAATACCAATCTTTTTCTTTTTGTCATTTGTGCAGCATTTTGCCTTATCCTGTCCTCATTCAAGATACTGACACTCATTTCTTTCAATTTGCAACATGATTTTTATTTGCACTCACAGATTCTTTTTACCAATTTTTAGTTTTTTAATTTCCAGCAGTCTCCTGTCAGCATGTTTGTGCAGGGTATAGAGTTTGTTCCAATCACAGACAGTTGGAAGTTCGTCCCGTGTTTGTGCAGGTCAGCCGGTATAATCCCTTTACATCTGCTATCTCCTGCTTCCTCTTCTTCTGCCCGTTGTTATCTCCATCTTGATTTGCAATCTATCACACGGTCTTTTTCAAACCACAAGCCCTTCCTTCATGGAGTGTCTCTCTGTGAAGAAGTCACAGTGAACGGCTTCATTCATGCGAGACAAGGAGGTAGTCTGATCCGGAGACATGCTGACACGCTAACTTGTGTGGTAAACAATCTGATTTCCTACCAGATAGAGTTGCTTTGATGTTTGTAATCAAGAAACTTTTCCTCCCCGTGGCCTGAGAGCATACAATTGAGGCAAAGTTCAGCGGGCTACAGCTGACCTACTGGCCTCTTCGTTTGGCTGTGAATCATGAGAGTCTAGAAAGAAAAGTATTGATCAAAACAATTTGGTTGGGAGAAACCAATTTAAACACAACAGCATTTCTGCTTGATGTTAAAGTTTATGGTTTTTCCATTTTCCACACCCTATAACATTTCATTTTTCTGTTTTCCCCACAGGGCCCCAACGCTCTTGTGACGTACACAATCATCAGCGGGGCCGACGATAGTTTCCGGATCGACCCGGAGTCCGGTGATCTGATCGCCACCAAGAAACTGGATCGGGAACGCCGTTCGAAATATTCCCTACTGGTGCGTGCGGACGATGGAAAACAGTCGTCTGACATGAGGCTGAACATCACTGTCAAGGACGTCAACGACCACACGCCCAAGTTCTCCCGCTCAACGTATTCGTTTGATATCCCTGAAGACATGGCGCCAGGTAAGGTCTTGGTGGCGCTCGATGCAGCGTCCAATTGCAACTGTGCTGTAGACATACGGTAGACGTGTAGACTCAGACGGGCAATGTTTTTGTCTCTCAGCCCTCAGACGGCACTTAGCCTGCTCTGTTAAGGTCATCAAGAGCCTCAAATTATTAGGAGCGGCTTCTTTGTAGTAGTTTATAAGAGAACTTTTTCTTCTTGCATTCTTTAAGACAGTTTTATACGACTGTTGTAGCTCTCCAAAATCCTCTGCATCTTCCTTAAGGGGGAAATTAGGAGTTTAATAGGTCAAAGGCAGAGTAACGGATATTTGATTTATATGGAAATCTATCAGCAGCCTGCAGGATTTACAGCAATACTGACAACTGGCCTGGCACAGCTTCTTTATCCCCCTCACTGCTTCAATTACAAGAAAGAGACAAAAGTATTTGGTAATCATACAAGACGTAATTATAATATGATCATGTAAAGTACTTTATCATTAGCTGTCTACACTGTAATCGCAATATCTCCATCTTTGAACCACCTTTGGTTCCAAAACAGCACAGGCTAAGTAAGTGTGTTTTTTTTTTTTTATGTTATTTTAGCAACTGGCAAAGTGATCAGTGAGTCACTGGTATTAATAAAGAATCCTAATAACCCCCTGCAGATATATTAAAGTTGTTTTGTTCTACAGGGCAGTAAAACCTCTCGCCTCTGTGTTACAACTTGTCTGACTCTCGCAGGCTCCATCGTGGCGGCGATCCTGGCCAGCGACTCTGACTCAGGGGTGAACGGAGAGGTCACCTACTCGCTGGAGGAGGACGACGAGGACGAGACGTTCCTCCTGAACCCGGTGACTGGAGTTTTCAACGTGACGCGTCCCTTGGACTACGAGACTCAGCAGTACTACATTCTGACGGCGAAGGCCCAGGATGGCGGTGGCCAGGCCAGCACAGTCAGAGTGTATTTCAACGTGCTGGACGTGAATGACAACGCGCCCATCTTTAACACCACTGCGTACAGCGCGTCTGTCTCTGAGAGCCTGCCGCCTGGATCCAGTATCATCACCGTCGGGGCCAAGGATGCTGATGATGGTACGTGCATGTGGGAAATTATACAGAAGATACAAGAGATAAATATACGAGATATATTGATAAGGTTCTGATATAATAATAGCATTATTCTACTATTGGACTTCTTATGGCTTATTTTCTATTTTATTTGAAAGGTACCTGCTGAAAGTCATGTATTTAATGTTTTATTATATTTAAATTGTTTTTATTATTATTGACATCATGTTTTTAAATTGTAAGGTGAGTTGACAGTTTGACAGACATTGATCAGACAAAATCAGAAACAAAACCACATGTAGGAATTTTGGCACTGTTTTGACTCCGTACTCAATGTTTAAGTGGATGTATTTTTAACAATATACTAAATTTAGAAGCATTTTCTAGTGCTGCCAAATCAAGATAAGTTGCATTAGGGCAAGAAAAATAGGTTATATTTTAAATTGTAGTTAAATCCCAGTTAAATCAAGTTAAATCCTGGTCAAGTATCCCAGAGATGTCAGTATATTTAGAGAAAACGTCTCTGGAAGAACGTTTTAAGCACTAATGTACTTTCAAAGTGTATAAATCAAGCGTGAGTTAGCCATAGAAGATTAATTTAATGTAGGCCTGTCATTTTGTTATGACAGCCGGTTACGCGGCAGCTCTCAAGCCTACATTTTCTTTTTTTCATTTTTATTTTGCGTCACGCATGAATGAGTTGATGAAACACAGCGTCTTCAGCGTATGATTAAGTGGCTCGAGTTATTTCTGCGTTTCAGGTGGTGGGTTTCGTGTTTGTGAAGTGCCGTGTGGTATTTGAACAGTCACCGCTGCTCTCCTCTGCTGTAATTACCGCTTCACCCAGGCCTAATGTGGTTATAGTGACCTACATTCCTGGGAAATATGCTGCCTAGTTCTCCACCAGAGTCTGGCTTCTTCTTCCACTGTCCACATAATCTGACCGCGTCATCCTCTCAGATATATAGTTGCTGCTTTCCACTGTCAAAATAAAACACCGCCATTGTTAGCACTTCCTAAGCCCTGACCCTCAACCCCCAGACTTTGTCTCTAGACGGCGTAGCCTAAACTCTGGTGGAAGTAGCACTCAGCCTTTTGATAAGGGATTACTTGTGTACTGTAAATACACGCTGGAGTGTGGGAAGGTGCCTGGCGCTTTCCACATGAATACCCCGTTGAGTTGAATTACAGACGCTCAATTTAAGCTGATTTTAACCCCCCCATTTCCAGTGGAGTGCTGCGGATTAGGCCAGATTTCAAGGTTAGATACTTTACCACGTCCATCCCCTCGATCGCACCGAAGTTATGTCATTTTACGCAAGTGCTTCAACTGTGAGGGATTTTCCCAAACGGCACTATCAGTTTAGGAAGTGGTTTGCAGTGGTGTTTCTCTTTTGATAGCAATCAGTCATGCTCCTGGAATGCATCGTCCACACGGAGGACGAGAGAGAAGCAGCTGTTGCACATGTACAATTTGTGGAAATGGATGTTGATAACGCATATAGGTGCCGAATTCAGACAAATATACAGCAGATTTAACAATCACATGTGGAACAATGGTTTCCAGTCAGGAATATCAGCATTTGACCTCCATTATACTGCACGGTTATCTGGGTTTTTTTTTAAATGCAAGGTCGTTAAAAAATAGTACCTTGTTGATTAATGTCGACTGTCAGCCTCACTGTACAAAGTAGGGGATGTCCCAAGAGAGAGCATCTATCAAACACTGGTACCAGGTTTTATTTGTTCTCCAATCACAAAATTACACATTTAAGTCCCGGAGCAAAATACAAACTTAATTTCTCAGTCTGTCTCATTGTTGTTCAGTATCTTTAGGTCTGAAGCACTTTAGACTGACTGTATCTGTGAAGGAGATCTGTGAAGTAAAAGTGAAGGAATCCGTTGTTTTGATAATCAAATAATAATTTTAGTCATTTTTAAGCTTCTCACGTCTGGTATGTTATAGACATAAGTATTAAAAGATAAAAGAAAATGTGACGGTGGATTAGTTGATAGAACTGGTGGCTGTTGAAGATCATTATGTCTTTGGTATTTGTAACTAATCAACTATCATTATAATCATTACTCTCCTCTGACTCCCTCTTGGTATTTCTTACAGGCCCAAATGCTCAGCTCCTCTACAAAATTGCCTCCGGCGATCCCCAGAGTCATTTCATCATCACCAAGGGAGGAGTCCTCCAAACCAAGAAGGCCTTGGACCGAGAAACACAATCCTTCTACAACCTGGTGATCACCGTCAACGACCTGGCTCCACCTCCCATGACCTGCTTCACCAGCACCGCTCAGGTGTCCATCATCCTCCTGGATGTCAACGACTGCCCGCCGACCTTCACCTCCCAGAAGATGACCTACATCCAGGAGAACACGCCTGTGGACACGGTGGTGTTTACGTCCCAGGCCACAGACGCCGACAGCGGGCCCAACAGCTATGTTGAGTACTCCCTCAGAGGACCCTACGGTAACAAGTTCAGCATTGGCACAGTTGATGGAGACGTCAGGTTGGTTGGGGAACTCGACCGAGAGGAGCTTTCTAACTACACCCTCACAGTCGTGGCAACAGATAAAGGAGAACCCCCTCTGTCGTCCACCATGGATGTGACTATGATGGTTCTGGACGTCAACGACAACACGCCAAGCTTCTCACAAAACATCTACGACATTGAGATTGAGGAGAACACTTTGACTGGGACCGACGTCATCCAGGTGTTCGCCAGCGACGCCGACGAGGGCACCAACGGGCAGATCCGATTTTCCATCTCAGGAGGCAACACCAACGCTGACTTCAGGATCGACTCAGTCACGGGGGTGATCTCGGTGGCCAAGCAGCTGGACCGCGAAGCGCGATCTTCATATTCGCTCGTGGTCCAGGCTGCAGACCGCGGCAGCAGCCCCAGGGTGGACCGCACTACCGTCAACATCGTGTTGCTGGACGTCAACGACTGCTCACCCGTGTTTGAGCTCTCTCCTTACACCGTCAACGTTCAGGAGAACCAGGAGAACCTACCGAAAAACATTCTGCAGGTCGGTGTGTTTGTATTTCTTTTGCCAAAGCGTTCATTTACATTTAAGCAGGTTAGCGTGTAATTAACATTCACAGACAGGACCGTCCTGAGGGAAAAGAGGGCAGTGTTTTGAATGACAGTCCTGAGACCTTAAACAGACTAATACCTTAACCAAATTTGTTGTAGTACTAACTTAATAAGTGCAGGTATGTGAGCGGTATCAGTGCACTACACTGCACGGTGGTCTTATTTTGCTAAATGCCATGATAAATACCTGACTGAAATGATAAAGAAATGATATATGACTGCAATTTGCTCTGCACAATTAGGGCTTTATAAGGTTTCACTGAAATATGAAACTCAGCTAAATTGCATGACGAGGCAATTAGCATTCTAACCGCCTTGATGACTAAATGAGCCATACACAGTTTAAAAAGAAAATGGAAGGCAAGGACTGATTTCCAGTGACGGAGCAATTCCATTTTCTTTTGCTTGTGTACCTTCTGAGGAAATGAGAGTACAGTTATGTGGCGGGAAAGGGTCCAGGCATGGTGGGTTTCGCCACACAAGAGCTCACATCTGCGCGCTAACATGGCTGTGCCTGTCTGCGGCACGCACGCCAGGAAGGGCTGGGGAGCCCGCAATGCATTTGGGCACGCCAGTGAGTGGTTTAGTAGTAGTAGTTAAGTGCTTCAGTATCAGACTGACTAACAGTTTCATACTCTGAATACTGAATGAATGTCTGTCCTTAAGTCCCAGAGCAGCTTAAAGATGCGTTTGTGACTTTCTGGTTTTCTGTTTTTTGTGGATTCCCTGGGAAAGTCTGATTAGACAAAGTGAATAAGTAATGATCTTCCTCCCCTCAACAATTACCTTCATGGTGCCGCTGAGCACCGTGATGATAATTAACCCTCAGCTGCTCCAGTGGAAAGACTAAGTGAGGGTGGTGGTTACACTGCGTTTTCTCCCAGCCAGGTTTAAATTTATGTGGTTGTGTGAATTTGAGCAGCGTGTTCTTTGCAAGAATGCTCCACTAAAAGGAAACATCCCCAGAATGAAATAAAAAATCAGTAATACAGCTAATGTCAGCTAATTCGTTTGGTCAAGTTTATTTATACAGCCAAAAAAACACATTTGTCTCCAGTGATGGAAAGTAACTAAGTACAGTGATTCAAGATCTGTACTTCAACAGAGTTTCAAGCCACTTTACTGGATAGATTCAACTTCTCATTTGTAAGAAGATGTTGTTTCTCCTTTCAACATAGTCCTGCTTTAGGTATTTTCATTTTATCCCACCATATACTTACTGTTGTGTAATGGATCGCTATAGTTACTCTACAGCTCATTTAACCATTTTTAGTTGGTTGAAGTGTAGAAACACTATATTTTATATGCTGGTTATAGGTTTTTATAATCTTTATCTGCAAAGTAATAGTAATTAATAATTAAAAACATAAACGTGAATGTGTAAAGGCCCATTTTTGTTTTCTCCAGGTTGTTGCCAGAGATGACGACCAAGGTGCCAACAGTCAGCTCAGCTACATGCTAAGTGGTGGAAACGACGAGGGTGCGTTCAGCCTGTCCTCCAGCGGTCAGCTGAGCCTGACCCAGACTCTGGACCGCGAGGCTCAGGGGAAATACGTCCTGCTGATCACAGCCACCGACTCAGGTACGACCGCAGCGACGGCGCCTGGAGATGTTTGATGGTTCTTAAGTAAAAGATGATTTTATTCAGGCTTTGCGGTCTCATGTTTCAGTTGTTTATGTCTGAACTCATACCACATTCAACTTATCTTCCCTGAGCCGGTTGTATCCGACGAGGACTCAGCACCGTGTCATGCGTCCTTACAAGGGCATTGTTGAATTTTAGCAAAGCTAGAAAGATATTTTGTAATCAACCTTGAAAACCGAGCTGAACATGAATATTTTCATAAACTAACATCAATGTCAACAAACAGCATTTTGATTTCACAGTGTGCACAGCGCTCTTTTTTGTGTGGCACAATAACCTAAACATTCAGGAGTTTTTAGCTTGCAAAACAGTGGGTGTTTTTTGACCTATTCCCCGGCAGTCCTTTCAGCGGGTCCGATTGAATAGCATCCTCTGTTTATTTGGATACGGCGGTAGAGCTTGTTATAGCCAGATAAAAGGTTAACTTGTTATTGCATAGAGGCCAGTTAATGTGCAGTTAAAGGACTACATGCGTATCCCCGGTGTAGCCAAATCACATGGTATTCCAGTTAAGTATATGTTTCCTCGAGCTGCCCTGGCACAGCCGTCATGGTCTGAGGGCGGTTCTGTGTCATTCCTGGACTGACCATGTGACCGTTCATAACGCTTGTGTATTTTTGACTGTGCACAAGCTCTGGTGAGAATTGGGGAGATGTTGCACGGAAAGATGTAAGACGCTTCCACATAAATCTTTTACATCGTGTTTAAATCATTTGCATTTTTGTGGGAGACATGGTTTCAGTGTGAGTAGCATTTTTCAAAAGAGGATATTAATCAAAAACAATTCAACAGCATCGAATTTTCTGAATAAAAGTATATTTTTTCTCAGCATATTTAGTTAAGGTTTTCTTGCTTCACATACTGTTTTGAGGTCTGTGCCACATGGACAAAGTTGCCCAACAAGCGAACATACTAATTAGGATTCGATCCCTTTCTGTGCGCTTCAGAAGGACTCCATATTTAGAGCCCTGACAACAATTCCAAAATATTTTGACAGGACGTTTCAGTACAATGTTGGTGAGAGACAGAAAGAGGGATTTGGGGTAGAATATCAAAATATCAAAAAAACCCATAATCATAGTACAGGCCAAATTACCCAGCAGCATTTTCTCACATTTTTGAGGCCTCGGCTGAGACAGTGGGGGGAAATGGTTCTCCCAGGCGCTATCTGGCAGGAAACACTTGAAGGTGGATTGGTGCAGACATGTCTCCGAGTCTGCTGTCTACCATGACCCATTTTCAACCGCAGACATTCATCTTAACATGTTGAAGTCTGCCTTTATCTTCCCATGCTGCCGTATTTGACAAGTTAAGAGTCCAAAACGGCATGTAACAGAGAGAGAAAAAACGACTCTTTAGTCTGTAAAAGTTTTGTTCTTCCAGCCAAGGATTTAAAAATACTCTCAAATATGTTGTATTGTCATGATTTGTGTTTATGTAAAAGCCGAGGCGGTGTCCTGCAGCAGCCACTGTGCCCTGCAAACACTTCATCATGACCACAAGAGATAATTCTGTGTTTTAACACAAGTGCAACGAGACTTTTGATCAGATAAATGTGCTGTAACTCCTCAGCTCAGCTTCTTTTTCCTTTTTTTTTTTAAAAACTTATTCCACATTTTGGGGGCGGGCCTTGTGTGCCTGTGTGTAGCGCCACAGCGGCCCGTCCTCCTGGGACATTTGCGGTAGTTTCAGTGAAGGTAAACTCATTAATCGTGGCCTGAGCTGAGCTTTCGGGAGCCTCTCTGTGGCGTGGACTGAAATCTGTCATGAAATGGATGGAAACAAAAGAGCTCACCGGGTGCTGGTTCTCGTTAATGGGCTCTGGCTTGGGCGAATTTGGCAAACTTCTGCCATTATTTGAAAATCCCAGCACAGCCTCTCTGAAATCCATACAACCTGTATAAAGGTGTTTTACAAGGCGTCTTGTTGAGAGGAAACTTGAAGATCAGACCTGGGATATTTCTTTTTTTTTTCCCCCTCTGTCTCTCTTTTGTTTATGGAAAGTTGTTTGCAGCATTTCTGAGTAAACCAGTTGTGCAGATAGAGGCAGATATTCAGGAGGTTCTGCAGGGTCCCTGGCTGATCTTACCGTTCAGCCAACATCTGGATCAGCTGCAGGCAAATCAGATTTTTAAGCCACTGCTTAGCAACATACAAGTTATGCCTGCTCGGAAGAATGTAAAACAATGAGATCTCCAACAGAGTCGCACAGTAAAATACTTTTGCCAAGCCATGTTGCTGGAATGGCTTTAAGTAGGCATCCGTGGTTGTAGAAAACATATTTTTATACACATTGCAGCTGCTCAGTTGTGGGTTCTTGCAGCTGATTCTCTCTTTTTTTTAAAAAAAAAGGAACAAAAAAACTTTGTTAGCATTCTTTCTGTTCTCTAAAGAAGTCTCTTCAGTCCTGATAACCGTAACAACTCTACATTATATGAAAAGACAGGGTCCATCTCCTTTCTGTTTTAAAATGAATGTAGCCAGGAGCCATGTTTTTATACTGGTGTCCTCATGTGGAAAAGTCTATTCCACTTTGGATTTTTAGGTGTAAGGTCAAGACTTATGTGCAGTTTTGAAACAGTCAACAAGCAGATCAATTTGCTGTATTTATATTTACGCATTTTGATATGGATATTAATCTCTGGGTTAGTTTGCACAGGATTTTTATTCATTAAAGGTCCATATTTCCAGTGTTTTATTTGTGCTGATATCCATGAGAAGATATATTTGTGGTTTTAAGAAACCAAAAACCATCTCAGTGTAGTTTTACATCTCCTCATCTCAGGCTTCTCCTCTGGAGCTCTTGTAACAACAGGCCCGTCAGCCAATCAGAAGAGAGGAGGCTCTGAGTAGATTTCAGGTAAACACTCAGAGAAACCAAATCCCGCAAGACTGGACGGTGGGACCAGGTGGGCGGGGCTTGGGGCACAGCTGAGAGCGGTGACTGCTTTGTTGTGACATCACAAAGTTACAGAAGTTTTAAGACTCAGTGTCTGAACAGAGGTTGTTTGTATTTCTCTGTGGACTGAGGCTTTGATACTTTCACAGTATTAATAAAGAACCTAGACCTGCTTTATAATTAAAAAAAGACATGGAAATCTCACTTTATACAATATGGGACCTTTAATTTCGTGTTGAAAGTTCTTTGTGTGTCTCGGTTTTTAACATCTTGGATCACGTTGGAAGTAAATGCTCTCACATTAACTTCCCTCTTTTTGTAAATCCTTAAATAACTCAAATTAGAATGAAAGTATTTAAGTTAAGTTTAAGGAGACTGGGATAAGTTATGTCGGAGAATTTAGTTCAAATTGACCAGAACTGATGGAAAGTTTAGACTAAACTGAAGAGATAAACTACTTTCTGTAATGCGTGTGAGGTTGCAAGTATGTACATGCTTCTGTCTGTGCATTAATGCATTAACACACACATTTTCTTTTTCTTTTCCTGTGTGTTTATGCACTTGTGTTTGTGCTTTGTGCATTTGTTTTTGTGTGTGTAATCATGTGCTGCCTCCGAGTTTGTGCGAGTCTGCATGTGGTGGTGAGAGCGTCCTCGGGGGCCGCATTGACATGCACCGCGTTTGGTCACATTTATTAAAGAGGAGGCACAGTAAATCCCTTGGCCCATGTCTATTACAGCGGATACGGTCGCATAGAAATCCCATGTCTTTCACATCCCTCCAGCACATCGCTCCATAGTGCCGCGCTGTTTGTATATGGTCTTTTGGCTGGTGGGTGAGGGGAAGTATTGGGGGTGGGGGGGCTAAACGACCGCTTAGCAGATAAAGAATTTTAATGACCATCCCTATTTAAAAGCAGGATCTTTTATTCTCTTAAATGGCGCCCATGAATCTGGTGTGTAAACCCTTCCGTCTTGCTTTAGTTGAATAATGATCTGTCAATCTCCGGTCTGTCATCTGGTTTTGTACAAGAACAACAAAGACAATTTAACCTCAGGATATATCTACCCACCTCCGTCCCGTAGAGCAAATGAAGTCCTGTATGAACACTGATAACGCTGCGTTGAAACGTCGCTACATCACTGTCCAGCGCTTGTCACGATAAATCTTTAATGGGGTCCATTTCTGAAGGTTCAAGCCAGTCTGCAGTCTAGTGGCAACACAGGACTTCGCCAAATAAAATATCAGGTTCCTCAAATGAACTTTAACAGAGCAGTAACATTCTGGATCAGCTCTTAAAAAACGCTGCAGTAACAATGTGGTCTTGCAGAGTTTTTTCCTATCGCCTGTTTTCTCTTTTCCACTCCCTGGTACACCCTTTAACAATTGCTGGATCTGAATGTTTGTGTAAATAGCTTTGGTAAGTAATGGGGGGTTTAAAAAAAAAAAAAAAAAAAGAAAAGGTGGTGTGGGTTGGATGATTAGAGCTTCAGTACTGGCAAGATCCAGGTTTTAATGATGTTTATTTGCTCTGTTTCTCTTAGGACCCTAGTTAGCACAGCATGTTCCCACAAAGCTAATTTTATCAGAACTAGTTGTAGCTGCTCCTAACTTGCTCTTCTAGCGTGTGTGTGTGTGTGTGTGTGTGTGTGTGTGTGTGTGTGTGTTAGTACGCAATGCGCTCACTCTTAAACACTTCTCCAAAGTCATATTCAGATTTATATGACCCATGTATGAACATTATAGAGTTGTGTTATGAGCGGGGTAACACTGCCAGTGTGTGTTTTCCACCTCTCGCGCTGGTTATGATCCGTCGATGTTGCTGCTCTGTCACCGTAAAATAGAAAACAGTCGCTGAATGGTCGACAGATGCACTGCTAAACAGGGATTTCCAAATATCAACAATACGGCAAATAAAAGCACCATTGTAATAAAAACACAAAAGGCAAGTCACTTCATTAAGTTTCACCACAGGCTCTAAAGTATGAGAAAAAAAAAAAAAAGCTGTACTTTTTGACTGTCAATATGCTTTCCTTGCTCGCCTTCAAACCGCCAAATCCTATCCGTAACATATGGGGAAGAAATTATGCAAAAGCATTCAGATGTAGCACTCCATAAATAACTTTGCAAGCTGTATAACATTTTAGGTTTAATTTGACGAATGCCTCTGAGATTTCTGTATTATTAGAAATATTCTCCCCCCCACCACCACCCCCCCACCCCCTTTACACTGGGTATATAACAGCTTGGAGTGTTCTGCTGAGATATCCCTTTCACTCTCTCGCTTGTTAACTGTGAGAAAACCTCTGTTTACTCTGTTATGTTTGGCAAACGGTGCAGTGGGACAGCTCGCACCCTACACCCGGCTCCACCGAGGCCTTTCATGGGTGCCGGACGGGGTCGCATTAAAAGGAGCTTTGTCGCAAAGCAACAGGTTCTCAGAGGCAGAAAAATGTCAATTTTGCCTCGATGTCGGGCCAATTCACACACCTCCCCCCCTCCCCCCTCTGAGTAATGATGTTTTATTTACGCTGTCTCTTAAGAGCACAATCTAGCTGCAGTCCATAAACCGTAATTAACCGTTTAGCCTTAAGCTTCGGGCTACAGATGGGCTGTCTCATAAATTTACACATTCATCCGTCTTCCCTTAAGTCAACCTGTCCTGGACTTCCTGGTTTAATGAACCCAGTTGTTTGGACATCCCGGCTTTATCCTTCCTGTGTGCGGCTCGACTCTTGTTCTTGTTTTTGATAAAACATCAGTCAATCATATATTGAAGAGAGAGATTATCTCACACTCTAACCTGCTTCTTAGCACGGCTTAGACTGAGCAACTCGCAGCCTTTCCCAGGAGGTGGGGTGCTGCTGTTGCCTTCAGACCAACCCCCCCCTGCGAGGCTCTCACAGCAAGTGAGCGCCCTTGTAGCAGCTGCAGCGGTCAGAAAACAGATAGCTTAATTGTCATTAACACATGTATTTGAACCCCCTCCGGTTCAGGAAGTATGGCCACAGCACCTTCTTGGAGGTTAATGTGATTTGTCCGGTGGTAATATACACTAATAAGGTGCTTAGCCCCCGCCATATGTTTATGCTAGACAATGCTTTGAGAGGCTTACAGAGAAAAACTGTCTGTGGGTCTTTAGGAGGGAAGAGGATGCGGCAGATGGTCAGCTGGTCAAGTTTGGTCCTGAAAGCTTGTTGTTTTGGATGCAGATTCTTTCGGGGTTATCCTGGGTTCTCCCATTTTCTCCACAACATGATCCACGCTGAAACAACAACCCGCTTAGATCTGAGCTCAGATTCAGCGATGAAACATTAGCAGACAGAATTGAATGTCACTCCCGACCGCCAGTTTAACAACCACTTTAAGTTCTTCTTCTGGGATTATTGTGAAATATCAAGCAGAGGGCTCTGTTTTGGTTGTCTCTGCCTCAAATGTGCACCCCCCCCCCCCAGATCTGAAGGGACTGTGCTGTGTTTAATTAAATGGTAATGGTGTTTCAAGATTCAATTAAGGCAGGGAGGAATCCTCGCACGGCTCAAGTGCTTTGAGCTCCGAGTTGATTCGTGTGAAATGAGGTGCAACTGACGCCAGCGTCTTTCTGCTTCATCCCGTAGTGTAGCGGCTGCTCGGAGGATAATAAAAACAGTTATCTGAATACCATCAGCCTGATGTCTTCCCATGGAGAAAGCATGTCAGTCTGGGAGACAGGGTTATCACCGGGACTTAGCTCGGACTTATTCTTTATGGTATCCATACCACTTCAGAGCTCAGCGACTCCAGCACAGCTCTCTGGGGTAAAAAAAACCACCTCATGGAAACATGGTACCACAAGGTCCACTATTTTCTTAACTGATTGAGGGAGCATGCTCCTCTGGACCCAAACCCCATTTCCTTGTGTGCAATTATAAGATGAATTTGGATACACACACTGGAGTGTAAGCGATGAGTGGCACTTGCTTCCAAAACTTTTTTTTTTTTTTAGCCACAGCAGAATTGCTGTTGTAAAAAACGACATAGTTTATCTTGAGTTTTAAACAACGATGTTGATAAGTTCTCGGTGTGAGGTAAAAACCGATGATGTGAGGCTGTAATCAGCAGGAGAGTTAGTGTCAGGTCACGGCGGTTTGCTTTCCTAACTGACCCGAGATTAACCCCCGAAATAAGATTATGCTCGTGGCACAAACTTCAGACAGAGGTGAGGTAGTGCCTTGATTGCCTTATCTGTTTTGGCCAACGAGTCACCTACAAACTACAGCTCTTTTAGGCATAATGGTAATAAGAATGCAAACATTTTAAATTTCTCAGCTTCTTTCTCTGAGGAACACGCACGAGCAGCGAGTGGAATATGTTTTTATTCAGTGATGGACATTTACCTGCATGGCTGTGACTAATGACATTAGGGCTGTGCCCTTAAAAATGTCATTGGATACAAGATGAAAACAGGGATTAAAAAACCGGGCTGTGGTTGTATGGAACCTTATAAAAAAAAGTGTAAAATTTACAGAACTAGTGCAGGAAGAAAAAAAGAATAAAGGGTCTGGGGGCAGGATTTGCCAATGGAAAAAATACTTTGCTAACCACAGCACATGGCAGCCACTGGTAGGCAGCTGACTTCCTGCTGCAAGTTTCCACCAGCTCTCTTTCCATGGCAAAATGATGTCATTTTTGTCATATAGTGGTGCGCCAGATCGTGTGCTGCCAGATTTAAACCCCCCCCCCCCCCCCCGCCTTCCTCGGCTTGAGCCGCAGTGCACGAGGGGTGACACTCGCCTCGGCTGCAGTCGTCTAAATCATTGACCCTGACACTCTTCCCTTGGCTTTGCCAGATTCCAGCAAAGACTGTTTGGAGGAGATGCTGGCATTTCTCAGCAGTCTTGGAGAGCATTCCTCTCCTGTTGAGTCACTCCCTGCAAAAAAAAAGAAAAAAAGAGGAGATGGAGGTTATTTTGTACATAAAAAGTGCTCTGGGATTGTTTTTCTTTCTATTACAGGTATGGCATTCAGCAGTAATATAAGAATCGGAAACAGACGACGGACTCGGCTGCGATGTTGACCCTGTTATTTAACAGCCGCCATCGAATCATCTTAAGAATGTCTCACCCTAACCATAGCTATTTGAAACAACTGTCATTTACATACATTTGCATACCTCCGAAGATATAGTGTTCCTTGATGACTAAATCTGTCAGCCCACGCGATGTAACAAGATAGATCTGGACTATTTACACATTGGACAGCAGGTTTTTTTTTTTCTTTTTTTTTGGGAG
>NW_019525491.1:1164471-1167657 GCF_002814215.2 Seriola lalandi dorsalis
GGTGGGGGGGGTGGCGGACAGCTGCCAGGGGTTATGTGATATCAGTGAACCCCGGGGGGCTAAGAAGGCACGGCACGTCCCACGGCTGCACATAGGCGCACGCATGATGCTGTGAGAAGCGATACGGCAAAAAAGATGTGAGAAAAGCCCTGATTGAGCGCACGCCGCGTCGACAACGGCAGGGTCAGCACAGGTTCAGAGGAGGAGCATCACAGGGGCTTTGAGCTCAGTAGGTCTTCACTGAAGTGGGATGGGTAGGGTGTCTTACTAAGGATTAGCTGGGGTAATGGTGTCCTCCGCCTCAGAGTCTGTGGTGCATTTGGTGACAGAGGCACTGCAGGTCAAAGGTCACACAAATGGTGGCGGCGGAGGGAGGCTGTTCGTTCGTTCTCCCGAGGCAGTAAACAGGTTGTGACATCACATCCTGTCCAAAAGTGAAACGCCTGGAAGGAAGGCAGTTGTGTGCTCCAAACACACACACACACACACACACACACACACACACTCACACACACACACACACACTGAACTAGCCTTGTAGCTGCTTCCGCTCTTAGTGGGGGAAACAATGCTATTGAAAAGCAACAGCCGCACTCACTTTGTAACAGAAGGCACTTTGAGTTCAGACATAATAAAGCTGCTGGCTTCATATTCAAAAACAAATATTTTCTTCACTCACTCACTCACTCACTCACTCACTCACTCACTCTCCTGTTTGGAGCTGAAGTCTGTTGTAGACAAAGCCACTTAGCTCTCAGAGCCACTGATCGGCTCGGCAGAACAGAACATCTTTGCTTGTCAAACACACTCTGCGCGGCAGCAGAGGCTCCGCGCCCGTTGACTTAACGTGATAACGACACCTTACTGACTCGGATGGCCCCTCAATTAAGAGGACCACTAAAGGAGGAGGAGCCGTCCTAATCTGTTGCTATGACAACCCCTCTGAATGATGATTCATGTCAATTCGAACGCGACACCACAGAGCATGGGCGGATTAGAAAGCCGCAATCAAGTATGATTTTGATTAAGTAATCCTGCTGAATACATTTGTTTGGGATCTTAGCCACATGTTGTGGTCCTTTTGATTACATAACAGCCCTGTGATGACACTGTATAGACTGCATGCTACCTTAATTGCATACCACAATTTACATTTTCTGCCCGGATTGTGTTTCTCCTGCTGTTAATTCTTTGCATTTGACACCAAACCTGTAGTTGGACCTCCCTGTATGAATCGCCAATGATTCTGGAGTATTTTGTTTATAAGCAGTATTCTCTCAATCACAAATATTTGTAAAGGTGGAAATGCATAATCGCCTAAAAATGCAACATTGCCTATATTTGGTTATAAAGCCTCAGCTAGAACTGCAGAGGACATGACTCATTTTGGTAATGAGTCACTAAAGATCAGTGTTGCATGGCTTCTCGACCTCTTTCCAGGATAAAACATTGTTTACTGTTACCTCTGTTTGTATCATTTATTTTGCTTCTGGAATTCAGCTGTGTTTATCCTGAACGCACATGTTAGCCACTTCTGTTCTGACCAGAAAAAAAGCTGCATACATGACAAGCTTAAGGCTGGATGCCTGCTGTTTATCATCATAAAGCCGGGGCAGTGAAGTGATGTTACAGTAAACGATCTCAAATCTCATTTTGTGAGGAATCCCCTGCCCTCCTTAAAGAGGCTGCGGTGGTCTCCAAACCCCCCGCAATAATGTTCAAATTTGTTGATCTTCGTGAGGAAATTCTCTCTCTCTCTCTCTCTCTCTCTCTCTCTCTCTCTCTCTCTCTCTCTCCTCTCTGCTCGACGGGGAGGTCATAGTTTAGCGTCAGCGATTTTTAACAGCAGCTGCAGATCTTTTAGGAGATTTCTTTTCTTGCTCAAGGACACTTCAGCAGGTGGGACGCTGTTTGAGGGGGTTTAATTCCTGTTTCCACATCTGTATACCTCAGTACTTTTTTAGCACCAAGTTAAATGATTGCTTTACCCATCAAGTGGACTGGTGTTGGAAATTATCTTTGGCTATATACACATGTACAGTACACGAGACACTGCCTCTGCAGCTGTCATTGTTTTCCTGTACTTGTCATTTACAAATAAACATCACAAAGTTACAAAAGTACTGACGGCTCATTTTAAGGCTCAGTGAACACATGCTGTGTGCATTTCTCTGTGGACTGAGGCTTTGATACTTTCACAGTGTTAATATAGAACCTGGATCTGCTTTATGATCAAAAAAGACACAGGAATCTCACTTTATACAATATGGGACCTTTAAATGGTCTTAAAAGAGCTGTACTGGTCCCAGTGCAGAACCTGTAACCTGTGTGTCCTCCTGCACCAACTTTTAGTGACATCCAGTATGATAGAGAGGAGTCATTTCATCAGCACTACTCTTGTATCATCTCAGGAGACTACACTGGGGGAAAGATCATTCATCTGACTTTCAAATGAGAATAATTGGCACCAAATATAATGAGCATATTGTTCTGATTTTCTCCCATTTATAAGATAATCCTTGCTGGCTGAGCTACAGAGCCTCGGCGTCCCTGAAGCTTCTCCTTTCTGACCCCTCCACCCCTCAACACTCTCTCCTCTCAGATTCTTTATGTTTTGATTTTGCGCAGCTCCGCATTTAGAGAGAATTCTGGTGGCCACCGTCCAAATGTTTTTTATTATCTTTTATTAATCCAGGCCCCCCACCCGCCCCCCATGGTACACGAGTTCAAGCATCTAATGTTTTCAACAGCTGAGTACACAGGCGCAGGAGACACAAGCTCAGGATTGTGTTTTTATTTTGGTGTGTATTATAGCTGACACATTCACACAGATTCCCGGGGAGAGCTGTGGGAGGGAACGAGTGCATGTAAGAGGTAGGGAAGAGTCCCAGTCCTCAGGTGCTCTCTGTTGTCCTTATAAACAATAAAAACACATGCAAATCAATAAGAGCTCAAAATACCTCCAAGCCTTTAAAGATGTCCCCAGATCCCATATTGTGACTTCCAGTAATGAGGCTGAACTCGTGTTTATGTTTGGAGAATAGATCCGGCAGTTCAGCGTGCCATTTAAGGAAGGATTATAAAGGGCAGCTCGAGCAAGGCAGATGTCTGAATGTCTTTTTTTTCCTCTTCAGGTTTTTCTGCATTGCGGCATGTTTTCATCTGCTATTGATTTAAATCCATCCC
>NW_019525491.1:1167677-1208847 GCF_002814215.2 Seriola lalandi dorsalis
GGGGGTGGGGGGTGGGGGGGCCTCGGCGAGTCCCGTTTCGTCACCCGCTCTGGGAGAGAGAAAAAAAAACAAAAAAAAAAACGGTTAGATTTTTGCTGAAAATAGAACTTCTCTCTCGCTCAGATTCCACAGTCTAGCTGCACCTTAAAATAGATACCTCTTCTGCGGAGATTAAATCTGCGTGTGTCCGAGACCCCAGGAAGGACGCCTAAAAGATTTGGTTTCAGGGACATTGAGCCCTTTTGATGTGTTCTGCACTGATGCGTGTTGATGTGGCAGTAAGACAGATGGAAACCCAAACCAGTGGCCAGAGACATTTGCTCGAAGTTAAATGCAGCAGGAATATTGTGACTGAACCTTCCCAGGGAATATGAATTGGTTCGGTGTGGATCTCGCTGCAAATGACACGTCATGTACAATAAGTCTCCATGTGTCTTAATGGCGCTCACGTGTCACTGTCTCCCCTTTACCAGCTCACTGTGGAGAGAAAGGAGTCTCTGATCCTGTCAGTTAGAAAATTCTCCCATGGTCAGGTCTGTCATGTGAATGGAAAGTGTAATGAATCGCTTCTGTCCTGGCGACTGAGGCAATTTCTCCTTCACTTCTTTTTAGCGTGCTTTCCTGAAGGAAAAACTAAACTGCCATTGTCACTTGTACTGTAGTTAATTTTTTTTTTCTTTCTTTTCCTTTTCCTCCCTCCACCTCTCAGGTTCTCCGTCTCTGAGCGGAACGGGGACGGTGACGGTTCTGGTGGACGACGTGAACGACAACGTCCCCGTCTTCACCTCCTCCACCTTCCACACCACCATCATGGAGGACGCCCCGACGGGGACGGACGTGCTGCTGGTCAACAGCTCGGATGCAGACGTGGGCGTCAATGGCGTCATAAGGTAGCGATGAAGAAGCCTTTCCAACTTCTGTGGATCATTTACTTTATTTCTAGGGAACGCCTTTTTGCATTCTACTTGTGAGAACCAGTGGTTAGTCAACATGTCCTCACTTCAGAGGGTTTTTCTTTTGATCCTCATAAAAGACATGATTCATTTCTTAAAATCTCTGTTTATTGTATCTTTCTTTTCACCTCGTTATGTGGGGTTTTTTGTATATACATATATTTTCTTGTGGAGGGGCTTTTTTTATGCTTTAATTACAGAGTTGAGACAGAGATGTGGCGACACACAACAAATGTCCCTGTTTACATGTTTGTCGAACTTTGCTGCCCGTTTAATCCAACTTCTGTATCAACTATCAAACAGAGGTTTGACTGTGATCTTGTTATTCTGACCATTCAAGTTGGAAAAGTGATGGGAAAAGTGTTTGCAAGGGTTTTGTTCTATAAGGGGGACCCTCATAATGAAATAATGATCAACAAAAATGTTTATACAGATGATAATTTCCTCAAATCACCAAAAATAAAATCTGAAAATAATCAGAATTTTAGTCATGCAGCAAAGGGCCACAGGTCGGACTTGAACCCAGGCCGCTGCAGTTAGGGTTGAGCCTCTGTGGTGCACGCTCTAGCAGGTGAGCCACCGGGACGCCCTAGAATTGATTTAGATTTTATGTAATTTCCTGAACAGACAGTTAAAATCAAACGTTTTTACTGAGATTAAATTCAAATCTCCTCTTTTGGGTTGATTATTGCCTCCACTTAAAAAAAAAAAGAAAAAAAGAAATCATACATCAATAACAAATTACAGAAATTACCTCATACACTGATTCATTTTTTCCAGGGACCTCTGTAGGGAACAGAAGATATTTTAAATAAAGGTTTATTTCAAATGTTACTTAATAACAGATTAATGCTGGAATAAGATCCTTTGTGCACATAAGACTAATTAAGCCGTGTTTTACAATCTGTGTTAAATCAGGTCAGTTTTAGTTTGCTTTGCTGTGAGAAAATACCCTTTCAGGACTACGCAGGACCAGGTTTTGGCCTGACTCGCAGCTTCCCTGAAACCTCATCACTGGCTTTAAATTCCAGGCCGATGTTGCAACTGACGACAGGAGTTTAGGCCGAGAGTGTAGAGTTGTAGTCAACACCCCGAAGTCATTGTTTGGGTTGCTATACTCAAGGCTGGACGACACGGCTTTTTCACACTCGCAGCAGCCCCCCAGCCCCCTCTGCGGGGGAGCTTGTAAGAGCTTCTGGTCGGTCTCTCTCAAGCCGGACGCTGACTCAAGTGCGACCCCTCCTCTCTCCTCAGTAACCCCACTGGGTACACATTGGGGGGTACCGCAGCGCGCTCCAGTTTCCCAAAACACGATAATGAGGATGTTAATTGTCTATGACAGTACGAGTTGTGCCCATCAGGGGTTCCTGGGGGTTCGAGGCCCTTAATGGAGACCAGAACCAGGTTACCTTCAGTTATTAGTTTTGATTCTCACAGCCCATTAAATGCGAGTCCTAATCCTGGACTTGTCTCTGGACTGGTGTTCAGAACACAAGCATCTGTGGACAGTTTATGTTTATGATGAGGTCCAAACACTCGTCCCAAAGCTTTGCATCCAAACTGCGTTCACACGTTGTTCTGTAATTTGTCGTCCCATCTCTGGAGGGGGATGCTTTTTCAAGAGGCCTTTTCAAAATATGCACTGGTGTGTACGTGTATGTGTCAGTTTACATTTATGTCTGGTCCTGCTGGAGACTTGTGAGATACTGGCTGAAACATGATATTTGTTTGAAAGCCAGAGACTGTGGCCCCTCAGTCCTGATGAGTTTTATGTTGTGTGATGTTATGTATGTATGTGCCTAATGTTTTGTTTATTTGTATTGTATGTGATATATATATATTTTTATGGCTTTTGATTTTTTTTTTCTTTTATACGTAGCAGTAGTTCCACAATAATGTGAATTCAACTGAAAAGGATAAATCAAATAAAGGACACTGGAGTTCTCCAGCTTCAGCAGAGAGGGCAGTCTGAACCACAGGGTCTCTCTGTGAGCACTGAAGCAGAAAACAGTGGCTGCATTTAATACAATATGAAGCTGGATCAATCCTCAATCAGTTAACTGGCTGATTTGATGTCATGCCAGCACAATATGGTGACCATTATTGAGCATATTTCTGCATGTTTTTGTATTAAATCTGTTTTCTGTGGAGCAGCTTGAAACAGTGCCCTCTATGGACCAGACTGTGACAGCACTGAACAAGAGCCTTCAGTCAGTGACAGAACACATCATGTAGAAACTGTTGCAGGGGAATGACTCATGCATCACCTGACAGCCAGTATTGACATTAGAAACAGCTATAATAACACATTTACCTCATTGTAATGTACGATGTTCTCATAATGCAGGAACTGAAGTAGCTCCATAGGAACTGAGTGAATGTAACTAGAAGAAAAAGTGTTAAGAGTGTGTTATTTCACCCTTTTCAGCGTCCTTTCACAATTTAAAAACTTCTTTGAAACACAAAAAACTTCCCAATATATAAAGGTGCAGTAAAATAAAACTTTTCCTATAAGCACTTCTCATGCACTTCTGCTTACAGCTGGTTTCACTAACACAAACTGAAATTCACCTTTGCAAAGACAGAGGACAGAATACTGATTTGCAGGATCGGAAATTAGTGTCTTTGCATGTTGTCAGACCTGTTTTTTGTAGTTCAGGATATTCATGAGAAATAATAAGACAAGAGTTAATTAATGTGATCACAAATAACCCAACACAAATTCATTTCTTCCCTTATTCATCAAACTTCACAAAGTTCTCACTGCACCATGTCCTTTTCTTATCCGTCCTACAGCTACAGCCTGACCGGAGGACACGGCCAGTTCTCCATCAACCCCGCAACGGGACAGATTATTACCAGCTCCCTGCTGGACCGTGAAGACAGGGCTAATTACCAGCTGCTGGTCGTGGCAACCGATGGAGGGCAGCCCGAGGGCCTTTCCAGCTCCGCCACCGTGTCCGTGACGGTGGCGGACATCAACGATAACCCTCCGCGCTTCCACCACCACCCCTACGTCACCCACATCCCGGCCTCTACCACAGCAGGTTGGTACATGCCCTAAAAAGGGCACTCGGAAATGTCATGGTTTGCACCTGTTCTCACTGTGCTCTTATACTGGGTTTAATTAAAATGTCAGTGTTGGGCTGTGCTTCTGCTTAATTTGACCATGTGGTTGCCATGTTTTGATGAAACAGCACACAAGAATTTTACTTTAGTTTTAAACAAATGGAAGTTTTTATATCCTCACGAAATAAAGCAAAGCTACAAATTGTGATTAATAATAGGGGCTTTTGCAAAGTACATTCATGTGCAAGATTACAGATGGTGGCTTTTATTATCTGTAGTAAAACAAATTTATTCTTATTTTTGTCCTCAGGCTCCTTGGTCTTTGCTGTTACTGTCACTGACGAGGACTCTGGTTCCAACGCCCAGCTGCACTACTCCCTGATGGGGCGCAACTCTGAGAAATTCAAGATCGACCCCGTCAGAGGCGCCATCACTGCAAACGAGAGGCTGACAGGAAGCTCAGAAGTTACCCTCACCGTCCGGGTAAAAGACGGCGGCGCTAATCCCAAAACGGATACGACCACTGTGACCGTCCGCTTCGTCACCGGTGGAAACTTCCCTCTCATCAAGGTGAAGGAGCACGTGTTCACCTTCCCCGAGAGCCAGCCGACAAACCACGTTGTTACCACGGTGACCGGGTCTTCTATGAGGGGCGGACCGCTGTCATATTACATCGCCAGCGGCAACCTGGATAATGCTTTTCACATTGACCAGCTGTCAGGGGAACTGTCAATCAGACACTCGCTGGACTATGAGCACATTCAGAAGTATGTTCTCTGGATTGAGGCCAGAGACCAGGGCTTCCCGCCTTATTCCTCTTATGAGAAAGTGGAAATAACTGTGCTGGACGTGAATGACAATCACCCGGTGTTTGATAAGGATCCTTTCCACGCTGAAATACTGGAGAACCTCTCGCCTCAGCGGGTGCTGATGGTCTCCGCTGTGGATCTGGACAGTGGACCTAATGGGCAGCTGGAATACGCCTTCATCGACGGCAACAAGGAGAACAGCTTCAGCATCAACCGGGCAACTGGTGAAATACGAACCACCAGGCCGCTGGACAGAGAGAAGGCGGCTCAGTACACCCTGAAAGTCAAAGCCACTGACCGGGGGTTGCCACCTAAAAACACAGCAGTCAAGGTGCTGATCAATGTACTGGATGTGAACGACAACGCCCCCAGGTTTTCCAAAATCTTCAGTGCTACAGTGGCTGAAAATGCCCCGGTGGGTTACACTGTCACCAGAGTCACCACCACAGATGAGGACGCTGGTTCGAACGCCATCAGCCGATATTCAATCACAGACACGAGCCTTCCATTCAATATTAATTCAAACACAGGAGACATAACAATAAGTAGGCCGCTCAACAGAGAAGACACCGATCATTACATCGTCAAAGTGTCAGCCCACGACTCTGGTTGGACAGTAAGCACAGACGTCACCATATTCATAACGGATATCAACGACAACGCCCCCAGATTCAGTCGTCCCTCTTACTATCTGGACTACCCCGAGCTCACAGAGGTGGGCTCCATGGTGACGCAGGTGTCTGCCACGGATCCCGACGAGGGTTTCAACGGAAAAATTTTCTATTTCATTCGGTCCCAGTCGGAGTATTTCAGAATTAACGCCAGCACCGGAGAGATATTTGTGAAGCAGCAGCTAAAGTATCAGAACTCAACAGGTGCCAGTAGCATAAATATAAACCGCCACAGCTTCATAGTGACAGCCTCGGACCGGGCAGTCAAGCCTATGATGAGCGAGACAACAGTAATTGTAAACATTGTAGACAGTAATGATAACCCTCCTGAGTTTGATCCACCTGACTACTTTACCCCCGTCACCAAAAGCGTCAAGGTCGGCACCAAACTGATCAGGGTCGTGGCTCAAGACAAAAAGGACTTTGGCCTTAATTCAGAGGTTGAGTATGTAATAACAAGCGGAAACAGCTCCAGTAAATTCAAGCTAGATAAAACAAGTGGATGGATTACTGTTGCCTCCTCTCTTACATCTGATATGAAAAAAATATTCCTCATCGGCATCACGGCGAGCGACAAAGGAAATCCTCCTTTGTCGTCGCGAACGTCAGTGCGAATCGCAGTGACGGAGGAAAACCACCACACGCCTGAGTTCTCGCAAAGCCAAATCTCAGCTACCGTACCTGAAAGCCTTGCTGTGGGAACGGCAATAAGGACCCTGTCTGCCAGAGACAAAGATAAAGAAATGAATGGCCTTATTACTTATAATATTACTTCAGGCAACGACAAGGGTCTGTTTGCGCTCAATAGTAAAACTGGTGTGTTATCTCTCGCTCAGTCTCTGGACTTTGAAGAAAAGCAGCAACATGAGCTACGAGTTTCAGCCACTGACGGCGGCTGGATCGCAAAAACAAGCTACGTCTCCGTCACAGTACATGTAACCGATGTGAACGACAACCCTCCTGTGTTTGACCCCGACGAGTTCTTCCCCATCGTGCAGGAGAACGTTCCCAGTGGCACCACTGTGGTCAAAATGAACGCCACAGACCGCGACTCGGGTGCTAACGCCGTCATGGCTTACGTGATACAGTCATCAGACAGCGACCTCTTTGTTATTGACCCAAACACGGGCACCATCACCACCCAGGGCTTCTTGGATTAGAGGCGAAGCAGGTCTACCATTTAACAGTAAAGGCCTTCAATGTCCCAGACGAGGAGCGCTGCAGCTTCGCCAATGTCAACATTCAGCTGAAGGGAGCCAATGAATACGTACCCCGCTTTGTCTCCAAACAGTACTACTTTGAAATCTCTGAAGCTGCTCCAAAAGGCACAGTGGTCGGGGAAGTGTTCGCCAGTGATCGAGACCAAGGAGAAGATGGAGTGGTTTACTACCTCATTTTCGGGAAGAGCAGAAGGAAAGGCTTCGGCATCAACAGGAGAACGGGCCAGATTTATGTCACAGGTACTCTAGACCGTGAGAAAGAGGAAAAGATTTCACTGAGGGTGCTGGCCAAGAACGCAGGAAGCATCCGTGGGGCAGACATTGACGAAGTGTTTGTGAATATCACAATTCTGGATGCCAACGACCCCCCTGTTTTTACCCAGGAGCTGTATGACGTGCAGGTTAGCGAAGGTCTCTCACCGGGTGGTCTGGTTACCTTTGTGAGCGCTGAGGACTCGGACTCAGTCCCGAGCTGGAGCAGATTTTCTTACTCCATCGCTCCTGAGTTTGATAAGAATGTTTTTACTATCAACCCGAAAACCGGCCAAGTGTCTGTGGCTGCGGAGCTGGACAGAGAAACCACTCCTGTGTATAACCTAACTGTTCTAGCTGTGGATACTGGCACACCTCCTGCAACCGGAAGCGCCACCGTGATTGTGAATCTGGAAGATATCAACGATAACGGTCCAACTCTGACAACCGCTTACGCTGAAGTAATGGAGAACCAGAGAGCTGGCACTGCAGTTACAACACTAACAGCGTCTGACCCAGATTTACCACCCAACCAAGGCCCTTTCTTATACAGCCTCCTCAGTTCTGGCTCTGCCAACAGCTACTTCAGCCTTAGTCCAGCTGGAGTGTTAACGACAAGTCGGGAGATCGACAGAGAACAGATTAGCGACTTTTACCTCTCTGTTGTGATCAAGGACTCTGGTGTGCCTCAGATGTCTTCCACAGGAACAATCCACGTGAAAATAAACGATCAGAATGACAACCCTTCAGAGCCGAGGTCCATGGAAATCTTTGTCCACTACTTTGGGAACATGTTTCCTGGAGGTTCTTTGGGAGATGTCAAACCACAGGACCCTGACATTCAGGACAGGTTCCACTGCTCCCTTATCCCTCCATCCTCCGGTCTGTTTAGTATCCCGACTGGAACGTGCAACCTCAACTCCAAAGCCCGCTCAACAGACGGAACGTTCGAACTGACCGTCCGTAGCAGCGACGGCGTCCACGGTTCAGTCAGCAATACAGCCAGAGTCCTCTTCATGGGCTTCACCAATGCCACAGTGGACAACAGCATACTCATCCGACTCAACTCTCAAGGAGTCAGAAACTTCCTTACGAACCACTACCTCAGCTTCTTACGCATTGCCAACTCTCAGCTCGCAGGACTGGGCACAGGGGTGCTGCTTTACGGGGCATTTGAGCTCAACAATCAGACCTTCCTGATGGCAGCTGTGAAACGGGGCCACGGACAATATGTCAACCCCAGCGGCGTGGCCACATTCTTCCAGAGTATCAAAGACATTTTATATAGACAGAGCGGGGTGCAAATAGATGCGGTGGACCATGATCCTTGCACACACAACCCGTGCCAGAATGGGGGCAGCTGCAAGAGGCGTCTCAGTGTCGGGCCTGATATGAAGACAGAGGAAAGTGTCCCAGTGATCCTTGTTTCCAACCACCCCCTGCAGCCCTACGCCTGCAGCTGCAGGCCAGGATACACAGGAGCTCTGTGTGAGACGGACATCGACGAGTGCCAGCCGTCGCCGTGCCACAATGGCGGCACCTGCCACAATTTGGTGGGAGGTTTCTCCTGCACCTGTCCCGAAGGTTTCACCGGGATGGCCTGCGAGAGAGATATCAACGAATGCCTTTCCAATCCCTGCAAGAACGGGGCGCTGTGCCAGAACTTCCCCGGCGGCTTCAACTGCCTCTGCAAATCAGGTTTTGCAGGTAATACACAATGCAGGAGTCACATTTTATGTCTGACCGCACAGTCACTCATGTTAGGCTTCGAGAAAAAAAAAACACATGGGGACCCACATACACACACACATACACACACAATAATGTACTCACAGACACAGCTTTAGGTCCAAGGAAAATATTTGCCTCTGAATGTTTCCAGGAGGTGTTGTAGCCATAGCATACAAGCATGGATGCCAGAAACAGTTTGGTTTTCGGATTACTAGTTGGGGGGGGGGTATCAGCTGTGATGCATATCAGCCTGCCATGTTTGCTTTAATAAAAAGGATGATGCGAAGCTGACCCCAGTCAGGACTTGAGTGTAGACTCCACACACAGTTCACCAGTATCACATTTCTCTGTACGCCTTCATGTGCATGCAGCTCTGACCACACACAGATACATTTCTAATCCAACTGTATACAGAAGGATTTCTTAATCAAGGATTTTCTCATTTGGCTCTTGTTATGAGTTGTATGACAAATGAGCAGCTTTATAAAAGCTCCAGTCAGGCCTTTTAGTTTGGAAATGTAATTAATACACTGCATTATTACCCTTGATAAAAGGGGAGTGGATTTTAAGTGGAATTACTTAGAGCAGTCATTTAAACCCTGCATGTTGTCCAGCTGCCGACTGCAGCATCTGAAAGACATTTTCAAAGCAGGCGATTTGCCTCAAGTCAAGTCATTACTGTCCCTTTTTATTATGACGATAAAAAATGACCGCAGATCTTTAGGTTTCATCAAGATGAATGACCCTGTTGGAGAAATGCACCTATTGACTTACAGTAGTTTGCATGCCCTCAGGCTGAACTCTCAACTTCCTGTTTTCCCCGCCTGGTTTTTGCCGGTGGAATCTATCTCCATTAAGCAACTTGTCTCAGGATTTACAGCCTAAGATGTATTTGCTCATTGTCAGTCTTTTTTGCATTGTGCCATGACCAAATCACTGATTGTTTTTTTCCCCAAGTCCATTATTTTATTATGAGTGTCACATTCCTTATCATGACGTTAAATCGTTCACCTGCATATGTGGCGACGATTCATGTACATTGCACCTGTTTGTCTTGCTGCACTGCACAAAAAAAAAAAAAAAAGAAGAAACAGCCTTATCCAAATGTAATTTGATTTTGAAATGGTTTTGAAAATCTGATTATTCTTAGTGGGAAGAATCTGCCAATGGAGTGAGGTCATTTCTTTTTTTTTTTTCCTATGAAAGTTTCAAGACGCTGTTTTGGATCAAATGATGTCATCTTCTGACAAACTGGTCCAAAGTCTTCAAAAATAGCATCGCTTATTTCAAGGAATTTTTATAAGTGCATTAACCGCATTAAAACAGGTGAAATTACAACTTCAAATTTTATATTTTATTGTTGTTTGATGAAAAAAATAAGACTGAAAGGCTGACTACAAGGTTCAAAGATTTGTTCGAGCCCAGATTTTTTTTTTTTTTTTTGCAGTGCAGTTTCTCAGCTGCGAGGTGATGAAAGGCCTGCATGACTTGGCCTGTGGGGAGAGTGAACTGTGTTCCCCTCGGGGGTTTTTCCTGTGTTGTCTGCCACCCCATCCATTTTAATTTGTGTTGTTCTGTGAACCCAGGCAAAACGTGTGATTCCATCATCAATCACTGTGAGTGTAACCCGTGTTTTAATGGCGGGTCCTGTCAGAATCGGGTGGATGGATATTACTGTCATTGTCCGTTCGGTAAGTAATAGTAGGAAACTTTTTCAGGGCATTAGTGAGCTCTGGTAAATTGAAAAGCAAGATGGACAATTTCAGATGTGAAACCTCCCTAAAGAAAAGAAAAGTTCTTGATTTCTTAAGCAAATGTGGACACTGTCATTTCATTTTGTGTCTCCATTCTCCATGCACTGTGTTGCTTCTGTCTTTAATTAGCCTCCCAAAACTTTTTTGAAGATGCAAGATTATGATCTGGCAGAATTAACAAAGCAGGGATATCTGCAATACAGTAAAGATTCCATTTTATCTGCAGATATTTTTATCTCTGTGAATCATTCATTGGCTTCCTCCCTGATTACCTCCTCTCCTGGTCTGTTTTTGTCCTCAGGGGTTTTCGGCAAACACTGCGAACTCAACAGCTATGGCTTTGAGGAGCTCTCCTACATGGAGTTTCCGTCTCTGGATCCCAACAACAACTACATATACATTAAGTTTGCTACCCTGAAGAGCAACGCACTGCTCATGTACAACCACGACAACCAGACCGGAGACAAGGCGGAGTTCCTGGCCCTGGAGATCATCGAGGGACGGATGCGCTTCTCCTTCAACCTGGGGAGTGGAACTTATAAACTGATGACCATGATAAAAGTCGCAGACGGGCAGTTCCACACAGTCATCGCCAGGAGAGCTGGGATGGTAAGGACGCCTATTTATGTGGTAGAAATTAGCTCATATTCGAAGTGGTTTTTCTTATAAAACTTTTCATTGAGTGACTCTGTAATTCTTATGGGTCTAGTAGCAAAAACATTGGGGAAACTCTGAGAAATGCCACATGTTATGGACTCAGACGGTGCACTGCACATTCAATAGCATTTATGTCTTGGCCTTTTACACCAGAAAGCTGCATCCAAATTTGGCCATATTTTCTTTTTTGCACCATCAGATGATAATTAAACTCCCCCCAAACCACGGGTAGCTCAGCTTGATGGTTTTCATGGTTTGTAATTATATTTTATTGCCCGTTGTGATTTACAATACGTGGATCCAAAATGGCCCTGAAAGTTGGAATTCTGTCTCCTATGCTCTGAATGAGAGGCTTCTCCCTGCCAGCAGTGCAGTGGCAGGGAAACAGGGGGAAAAAAAAAACCCAACCAGGCCCTGTCAGACCTTCTATAATGTAGCTCTCCTGCTGGACTTCAAATCTGTCATTTCTCACCGTGCGCTGGGAGTTTCATAGGAAGCTGGTAAAATCGTTAAATTGTCAGTTTTGAGATGGTGCAGAGTGACGGGATGGAAAAGGAATACAGCACACGTTGAGAGCCGTGATTCTGTCTGCATGTAGTGCCCTGTGAATGTTACGAGGAGGTGGTCGTGTTAGGATCTCTTAGAAGAATGGTGCCTGAAGTGCCAACTCCCTCAGGCGGCGTAAAAGCGAACCCGATCACTGTGTTCGCAGAAAGGTGCTGCGGGTCATTTTCGGTGGTCGGAGCTGAGGTCCGCTCTCGGTTCCTGAGCCTGAAATCCGGAGCCAGCATCAAAAAAAGCACAGAGAGAAACCGCAGACACGGTCATGCACTGTTCCGTCGTGAGAGGTCCAAGTAATCAGAGGGAACAGAAAGTTCACAGACTCACAACGTCACAGTCTGAATCGCTTTAATTGTCCAAAACAGTAAATGTAACACAAATTGTCAACAACGGAACCTCGTGTTTGAGACACACCAGCGCTTCTAAATGCCAATATTTGACAAGTAATGGGTTGAATATAGACTGAAGTAAAACAGTTACCACTTTGATTTGATTGCACACAAGGAAAATGTTTGAGTGGAGAGTTTTAGAAATGTTTTTTTTTTTTTTTTTATGCTAAGCAGGATGTTGGGATGTAATCGATCCCAGCTTCAAATCAGACAAAGCATCACTGTCAAATTTCAAGGACTCAAACTGGACGTTGACCAGTGTCCCTTTGCTTTTTGAATAGTTTTTTCAATACAATGGCTATAATGAGGAAAAATTATTTTTCACAAAAAATATATTGATATTTCCCTTTTTAAATTCGCTGTTTCATGCCCAGTAGTTTGGTTGCTAGTGAGTTTTTCCAAATGTAATTTTCCAATGTTTGGAGCATCACAAATTTAAATCCCATTCACCTCTTGTATTAGGGTGGAGGCAGAAATCTTAAAAGCTGGATAGATGAAAATAAAACTAGAACTGCATGGCCTGGTGCCTCCAGGGGTGAGCAGGAGAATAAAGAAATAATTGAGGTGAAATGACACGTTGATATCTACGAGCGTGACCGTGTGACAGCAGCTGACTGTCTGGATAAAAGATCACATCTGGGAACATCTGAGCAAGAGCTCGGCCCAGTTTGTTTTAAATCAGATTTATAAGTCAGATCAAACAGCCAAATCTTCTGTGAACGAGGTTCCCCAAATGCAGTTTGACAGACCAGGATTCGCTGCACCTGATGAGCACCAGCGGCGAATCATCGAGCTTTTGATTAGCTGGAATTATTTGTCCCTAGAAACAAGCGCAAAATAAATGCGTAACAGCGGTTACTCAGCGCCTGCACCACAACAGAGAGCAACGCTATGGTCCCTCCATTATATTAGTCACAGTTAAAACAACATCTCCAGTGGTGTTTTCTTCACTTCCTTCAGTGTTAGCCAAACAAAAAAAACACCACTCGTCCTTTTCGTGTTACATTCGGCATTAATTTCCAACAGGGGGGGGGGGGCTTCTTGAGAAAAATATTTTTGAATTTTTTCTCCACCACAGTGTAAGACACTTGACAGTAAGTACAGTGTGTGTAAGTCATGACTGTGCTGCCTTTGATCACAGCAAAAGACATTAATAAAATGTTCATGTGGTTCTTTATGGCGCATCAGAGGGAGTCACGAACGTCCTATTGTTCCTCGCTGTTGTCGCTATGTTGGCGTGCATATGTGTCCATGTGTCTGACTCAAGTGTGCTAAAGAGAAAGTGTGGTTGTGTGTGTGTGTGTGTGTGTGTGTGTGTGCGCGCTTGGTGGGGTCGTGCTCTCCCGGATGATTTGTGTCAGAGATCCGGGCCGGTGTGGTCCGTGTTTACTTAAGATCCAGGAGAGGTGGAGCGTGATTGCCCCGGTTTTTCAACACTTTCACACACTTTTCCGGACAGTTTCCTCATCAGCCCATTTCTTTTCTTCCTAGTAAGGTCGCTCCCTCTCAGGGCAAAGAGAGAGGGAGAGAGAGAGAGAGAGAGAGAGAGAATATCCCACATCTGGGCAAAAGATTTAGTGCCATTAACGGGAAATAGGAAATGTTTGCTGTAATGTATGGCTTTTTTTGTGCCATTCTCCCATCAGCCTCTGTAACGGAATGATGAAAAATAATTGGCCTGCATGCCTTGCGGTGGACAAAGCTTCACACTAACCATTGAACATGACTTAGTTACACAAATACTCGGTGAGAAATGAATGGGTGGAACCAGAACCCTGGAGTGAAGAAGGTTTATGGCCACAATCCCTAAGAAGATATTTAGTCTGACACGCTCTCAAGGGTTTTTAGTGCTAAAGATGTGCACACAATAAAAGTTGTGTTTAGACACGGAATCAAACAAGAGGCTTTTGAGGATTTTTTAAATCTAGTCACATGATGAACCTACGCTGAACTGCTTTCTCACTATCATTCATTGAGAGAATCACAGAATGGGGTTTATCACATGCATTTCCATCTTTATTAGCTCTTTAACAGGCTTTAAAGGCAAATCTTTTCTTTCACACTTTCTTTTTTTGTTTGGATTAAACAAACCAGATATCATGTGTTACTTAATGACAGACCCATGTTAGCTTCTTATCTGCATTTCCCAGTCTTCATGCTAAGCTAAGCTGGCTGGTTGCTGGCTATAGCTTCATATTTACTGCACTGATATGAGGAATAAGTCACTAAAATACCTTTTTACACTCCAGGCTTAACGAATGAGTTCCCCCACACTCAAAAAACATCTAAATAGATCCAATAATTAAAATAATGTTTAATTTTTTTGATTATTTTATAGACTAGCTCAGAGAGGCCCCGTCAAGAGAGACGAACCAAGCCCCCAAGAAGAAAAGGGGTTGATAGTCTGCACATGAGGCATTCAGGAAACATCAGTAAATTGTACCGAGCAACATATCCTGCATAGGAGACATCTAGTCTACATCTAATCTGGGTTACCAGAGTTTATATGCTGACTGGACTAGCTCAGCTATGCTGCTATCCTGTGCTTCTTTAGTTGGTGGAAAGCGTGTAGGTCCACCATAAGCGTTTTTTGGCTCCACCCACTGACACAAACCAATAAGTTGAGTATGAGAACGATGAATATTTCTAAACTAAAACTGAAGTTAGCTGATCAACAGCAGAGTTCGTACTGAACCACTACAAGCGAGAGACACGCTCTCACATGGCACCGATTATAAAGAGGGAGAAACAGAGTCACTGATATTGATTGAGTGTTTGATGGGTCACCATCTGCCACAAAACAACAGTGACCGACACGCATTGTTGGTGTTCATGCTCTGCAAGCAGCCGTGTCAACCGCAGTCTACCAGAAATGTTGTCCAAAAAATGGTTATTTTTGTGACTTTACAGCTGTTATTCTTGAAGAAAAACACATGTAACATGCGTGTGTGTGTGTGTGTGTGTGTGTGTGTGTGTGTGTGTTCCTTTCATCATGCAGGCTGCATCCCTGACCGTGGACCTGTGTGGTGATGACCAGGACCCAGGCTACTGTGCTGTGAGCAACGTGGCAGTACACACTGACTGGTAAGACAATCACACACACACAGACACACACACACACACACACACACACACACACACACACTGTTCTGCCTCTGTCATCCAACTGTACATGTTAAAAATACTGTTGATAGTTTCACTTCCAACGTCTGGAAAACTAAATGAATAATGAAATTTTCCATGTCCTGCAAAATAATGGAAAATCATAGAGAACCAATGAGGTTTTTATGTACCTGGTCTGAACATACTTGACTAATTTTGTACAGCTGTTGCTCTGCACTCTGAACTGACAACAATCCCTTTGTGCAGTGAATCAGCACCATACAGTCAGCAGTGTGGAGATGTAATTTAACACAGAATCCACTATTTCTCATTAGTGGATGAAAACTTTAAAACCATTTTGGCTTGTGATCGCTTAAAACAGAGCAGCGTCTACTTCTGACCTGTCATCACTGGGTGCACGTCTACTGTGTTTGGCAGCTTAAACCAAACTGTTCAATTTAGATATTTTTTTAAAGGTGTTTGGAAGTAAAATGATGTAGCAGTTCACAAGGGAAAAAAAAGCATTTGTCTCTCCTTTCCTGGCCTGTTGATCATCTGGCAACCCTTCAGATTCCTCTCATGATCTGTTGTCTGAGTTCCCAGGTTGGGAATCAGTGTATAATGGCGCCTCCCACTTTTTCCATCTCATCCAATGAATCGCTCTCTCTGTTTCTTTAAATTTTGTAGTGTAATAAATTCGAATTTCTTTTCTACAGTGAGTGTTTTTTTAAAAATATGAAATTATATATAGAATAAAGGAAAAATGACCGAATCTGATGCAGATGTATAGAAAATTAAAGCTTCTAGTCTTGCTTTTTTTTGCTGCCTTATTGTGAAAGTATCTGGATGAAAGCAAATTGCTTAAAATGTTATATGCAATTCTCCGACATAATTTTACAATGAAAAAAAAAAAAGATGAAGTCATCTGTTGTAAATATACAATATATGACGTAAACCTTCATTAAATTACCGGATGATCACAGCCTGAACACACAGACAGCTCCGAGCCAGGCCTTGTGGGGTAAAAACTTGAGACTACGCATGAGTGTTTTTGTGTGTGTTAAACTATGTGAGTGAGAGTGAGAGTGAAAGAGAGAGATCGATTTGGCAGATGAGGAAGTGGCCAGAAAGGTCTGCAGAAGGTTTATTTTGTAAGGGTTCTCGGGACCATGTTGTTGTGAAACTCACTGACCCGCAGTGTCTTTCTGTTGTAAGTGTGTGTGAGAGTGTGTGTGTGTGAGTGTGTATGTATGAGCATACCTCTGACTACATGAATGCATTTGTGAGCTTTTGGATTTCTGTGCATTAAAGTCTTTGTGTGCTTTTTGTTCGTGTGTGTGTGCGTGTGTGCGCGTGTGTGTGTGCAGGATCCTGGATGTGCAGCCCAACAGGCTCTCGGTGGGAGGCGTCAGGTCAATAGAACCTGTCCTTCATCGGCGCGGTCAGGTCGCCACCCACGACTTTGTCGGCTGCATCATGGAGTTTGCCGTCAATGGCCGCCCACTGGAGCCCAGTCAGGCGCTGGCATCGCGTGGCATCCTTGACAGGTCCGCACCCCCTACCTAACCCCACCCCGTCTGCTCCCGCTTTCTCCCTCTCTTCCATCTTCTCCCTCTTCTTCTCATCTGTCCGTCTTCTCTAACCTCCTCGACTCTCGCTGTGGGACATCTGTTCACACTCTCAGACCCTCTCGAGAGTTTTTAAAAAGATGTTTTTTTTTTAATACAAATGGCAGATTTTTTGACAGGGGGAAAGCAACTGCAGAATTCCAGAGAATTTTTTTTCTTTTACTTTTCTGTCTTACTAGTGAATAGTGAGGCGAGGACAGATCTTTTAATATGCTAATTCTCTGGGGTTCATTATGGGTGTTTTGTATTGCCGCACATAGAGAGAAATCACAGCTCATCTGCTCCCCTCTTTTTCTTTTTTTTTTTTGGAGTTTCTTTCTCGGCGGACCCCCCGGCTGCTGACTGTGCGGCTGACTTGTCAAACTGACTGTCTGATTGTCACTTTGTGTATGGTTTGTGTCTGTAGATGTCCAAGACTGGAAGGAGCCTGCACCGCCAGCCCCTGCAGACACGGGGGCACCTGTTTGGACCACTGGTCTTGGCAGCAGTGCCAGTGCGTGGATGGCTTCACAGGCAAATTCTGTGAGAAATGTAAGTATATGCCTTTGAAGTGTCTTTTAATTGCTGAGCTTGCACTTACTAAGGAATATTCTATCATGATTATTTATGATCCTCCCCTCATGAGTCATCAAACTGCACCATGTAGCTTAATATAGGCCACATTGCTGCATTCTGAGCTTTATTTCAAAGTAATTGTGTATTTAAATATATAAAGACTCGACACCAGAGGACTAAAACAGACTGAAGGAACCTTTGAGGCTCATAAATCCGGCCAGAAACTTGTAGCCTTGCTTCTGTCTAAGGCGCAGGACCATGTTTAGCAAAGTTCATGTTATTAGAAACAAACAAGATCAATACTGAGAAAAAATGGGGGTTTCCACAACGAAACCACACTGGATTTTTCTCTGTTTGCCATCAGGTTTGATTTTGTGGGAGATCTGCTGGTTTCCTTTGTGGCACGAAACATGATCAGAGCGCTGTTTTCCTCTAATACTAATGTAGCGCACTCTGTCAGAGTCATGTGCATCAACTCCAGGAAACAAATAGAAAAAAGAAGCATAGTTGAAAGAGTCCAGGTCCTGTATTAACAGGTAGAAGCTCAGTCATCTTTTTGGTTACAGTCATTTTGGAAAGCATCACAATAATTTGTTACTGATGTTTTAATAGTGTTGTTGTAAGAGCTTCCTAACTGTCAGTTAGCAAGCAGGGTAGTTTGGTCACTATATTATATTTTCCAAAGATATATTTCTACCAACAACTCCTGTCGCATTACTGTCGACAAACTGTGGTGCAGTTTATACTTTACATAAAAGAGGAATGGTGCAATAATAGCTAATAATCCACGATAGCTTTGTCTGTTTTGGACTCCTTTCCACTAATAACCTGATTTTTGTGATGTGAAACAAATTTGAAGATGATTGGTGAATACAATGACAAATCAGGGATTAAGGTAAAGCGTTTAAAGTTCCTAGCCCACGTTCTATATGACAGCATTGGTTTTGATTTAGTGTCTTGCTCAATGGCACGTTGTCTGTTCTGAGGATTGGCTTCCATCTTGCAGTTATAGGAAGATATTTGCAACCACTGGTGAGAATGTGAGGACCAATTTGTGGTTATGGCAGTCGGATTAGGAAAATCATTTGGACCCGTCTGTCCGCCAGCAGCGGAGTGGAAATATATTTGATATTTTAATATTTTTAAGTTGCCTGTGAAGTGTGTGTGAAGACAGACTGGACTGAGGATTTTCTCTCTGTCTTTCTCCCACAGACATGACAGCTGACACTGCTCTGTCTCTGGATGGTACCGGCCGCCTGGATTACTCCCTGAAGCCGGGCCCTAAACGTGACGTCCTGCTTGCACAGTCGCTGCAGGGCGTGTCCTCTGACCTCGCAGGTCCCAGCAGCCTGGAGGTCAAGTTCAGGACACGCAGCAAGACCGGCACCCTGCTGCATGTGCAGGAGAGCAGCAACTACACTACAGTGAAGGTGAGAGAGAAGAGAGTAGATTGCGTATCTGTATTTTAAAATGCTATCTGTGCCTACAATGCACAGAGTGTACTTTAATGGCTCACATGGTAAATTCATAATGTGCATTTCAATGTATGTTTTTAACCAAAATACTGTTCTCATGCACAGACTACTTCTGAATAACGAAGCACAGCTCTTCAGGTAGTGATTTCACAATAAAAGCCTCAGCTTAATGCCCCTGAGCTGTTGCAGGTGTACACGTGTGGCATTATCAGCACACAACAGCAACACAAAGTCAACATGGTCAATACAGATTTAAAAAAAAACACCTATTAAACATAGTTAATACATGATCTGTAATACTGTGTCACAGAGAAAGACCTTTCAGTTGAGGTTAATAAACATCTTGGCACCGATCTGAGAAAGTATTGAAATTGAACTCAAGTACAAGTCACTCATATGTAGTTTGGTGAATTAGCTCTGTGCAAATAATGTGAAGTGATTTGTGTGTTACGGTAAATTTAGAAAACTGTCACACAGTAAATGTTGCCATGTCGACATAGTGGCTCTGTCCCAAATCACAAGTTCAAAATACAACGAGTATCACATATTTGGCTTTGTTATTTAGCTGGCTAATGAAAAACACAACGCCTGCACACTGATGCCAAGCCATCGATCCAAATCAGATCTTTGTCAGGATCAGCATTTTGGCCTGATGAAGATCCAACTTGGATCAAAATGAGTTTTTTTTTATAAACTTTGTGGTTTGGAGTCAGTTCACAGGCATTTCTCCTTTTTTTTTTTTTTTTTTTTTTTTTTACTGATACTGTTTTTTAAATAACCTCACACCTACGTGACATGCTTATAATTCTTTAACCAACTAGCCAGCTACTTTGCAAAGCAACCAGTGTTAGTGTTAGCATCAGCTGCTAGCCACAGTGCGGACATTTAAGGCGTGCGTGATCATGATCAGTTCCCGGTCAGTGCCAGCACATAAATCAGCCTTGGCTCATCTATTTATTGGAGATGACAGAACTCAAGTCGTACAATGTGGCTGCCAGATGATATGTTGCATCACCAAAAGCATCTGCAGTCATGAGCATGTGTTGCTCCGTTACTGAAAGGTCCCCTCGAATATTTGGACCCCAGGATCCCAACATCAGTTTGATATTGTACGTACAGAATGTAAGTCGTAATAGATGGAGTACAAACATGTCTACATATCTGTACGCCGTCTGCCTACTTTGTTTTAACCCTTACACCACAAATCATCACCCCACACACTCTGTCTGTACAAACTATAAGCAAACTACATGGGTCCTTCTCCAGCCACCTCCCTTTAGTCCCATTCCTCTTTCTTCTCCTCTCATCCTGTTCAGCACCCCCCCACCCCCAACACACACACACACACACACACACACACACACACACACACACAACCCCACACCCCCTCCTCCCCCTGACTGATCCTGGGCAGCTGCCCAAAGAGGCCTGAGGGCTCATTCATCCTCTTCAGTTTTCCTTTTTAGACCCTTCCCTCCACCCTCGCCACCACCAACCCCTTCCCCACTTTTTTTTTTTGTTAGTATCAGACTTTCTCTCTTATGATTTTGTTTTCCGGCTCTGAGCAGCTTCTGGTGCTCATCGAATCACCATCACAGCTTCCTAAACAGTCAAGAAAAGTATTATAAGTGCTTAAAAAAAAAGGTTGATCGGCAGGGGAATACATACACTATATGTACATATGTTGAGAGGGAGAACTATATATACTGAGATATAAAAAAAACAAGATGTTTAATAGATAAACTTCTTGATTACTTTTCCAGGTTTAGAGCACTCAGTATTCTTTGGCTTGGGGGACTTTCTGCTTTTCCCATTTTAAATCAATTCTTCCGGAAGCTACTTATCATTGCTGATTTTTGGGGTCTTTGAAAAGGGAGGAGAACGGGATTACTTTTCCATGGAAGTGGGAAATGCACATATGAGATTATCATACGTAGTGTAAGCCGCAAATTTGTTGCCCATGCCAAAGTGAGCTTGATTCATTTCTTTTAAAGACACACTCTGTCCTTTCCTTTCTGGAAAAGGGTCTCCTCCAGTTGGTGTTTGAATGAGCGTGTTTTCTCTGAATTTGTTATAAGCAGGCCTCTGACCGTCATCTGGCTGAATAACTGAATAACATGAGCTACACACAGACACACAGACACACGCATACACACACAAGTCGTGAGAACATGATTAACTGTGGTGTCCCCCGCTGGGGGAAAAGATTTACGAGCGTCAAGCTGCATTTTTGTTTTCAATCTCTGACCTCAACAGCAGATTCGGAAAAGCAGCGTGGTGGTAGTTTTGTGGAGGCTGAGAGAAGACTTCCTCTTGACGCTTGTGATTGACGCTGACATGATAAGTCATTGCATTAATCAGAAAAAATGCCTTTTTAACCCTAGTTTATGTAGACTTCGCCACAGAAAACATTATTTATCATATGCATGAAATTAAGAATTATACCAGAATACAGATTCAGAGAGTGAGCCATTTATTTAGTATCTTATCCAGTCTGTGTAGTCAGTTCTGATCTATGATATGCTCTTGAAGGTGCGTATTATGCACCTTCCATCCATCCCTGTACTGTTTTTTTCTGTGCCCCCATGGTTTTGGCCTCCTCATGTTCAGTGTTGATGTGAAACGCTTGACAGGTAGTCACTGGCGTTGAAGTAACCAAAGACTCTACCGTGAAATCTGCGGTGTCATCCAGATTCTCCATATCCATGCTCTGACAGCCCAAAGTGTCAGAAAGACTGTCAAAGAAGAAGCTGTGACCTTTGCGGTGCAACCTTTGTGGTTCTGGGTGAAATATCTCAAAAACTGATGGATGGATTGAAATTTGGTCAATTCATTTGTCCCATACTTTTGTTTATGTACAAAACCTGCAAAAAACTAATGGCAGGTGTATTTTTTTTCATTGGTGCTAATTAGCACATGTTGGCATGCTACCAAGCTATTGTCCTATGCAGAATATGGTAAGCATTATACTTGCTAAACATGAGCATGTTAGCATTGTGAGCATATTAGCATGTGGACATTAGCATTTAGCTCAAAGCAGCGCTGTGTTTTGATACAGCTTCACAGAACTGCTAGCATGGCTGGTTTAACTTTTTTCCATCTGATTTTAATGCTTTGGTAATGTGATATAAAAAAAGCCCATCCATAAATGGGATTAAATCATTTTTCATGCATTTCGACACTGATTCAAAACTGCTTCTGTTTGTCTTTCACCCAGTAAAATATGCTTTTACCCTGGCCAACAAAATCAAAGCACCTAAAGTCGACTGGGCTGCTTTGATATTTTCTTCTTGTGTAACCAATTACCCATGAACCCATCTTTAACTCAGCCTGAGTGGAGTATGTGTGACTGATGCACCTCCATCTGTGTTCCCTCTCTCTCAGCTGAGGAACGGCAACGTCCACTACATCTCGGATGCGGGCGTCGGGGGGAAGGTGGAACGCACCGTGGGGGATGCAGTGCTGTCAGACGGTCAGTGGCACACGCTCCAGCTGGTGAAGAACGGCTCAGACACTGTGCTGCAGGTGGACGGCGGCCACCCCAGGGTCATCCAGCACGCCACGCAGGACTTTGGAGGTCTCAGTGTCTTAACCTTTTCGCTGGGAGGGATCCCACCTGGACCCGCTCAGCAGAAAACCGCAGCAGGTGAGACTGGAAAGTGTTTCTGTGCTAAAAAAAATATTTTCTGTCTTGTGATTGGAAATTTGCTGATTTGATCCCTGATTGGTGAATTAATCTGGGCAGGGGAAGTGAAAGAGCAGTTTTCCCCTTTTACCACAACTGAGGTACCTTTGAGCCCCTTAACCATCCAACTGCTCTAGACACAATGATTTGATAAGAGAGATTTTTGCACTGTCCAAAGAAGTAGAAATCTAAAATCTTAGTTAAGGTCAAACCCTTGTTGTATGTACACTATAGTTACGTGTGAGTGTGTGTGTGTGTGTGTGTGTGTGTGTGTGTGAATCTACATGCGTATTTCATGCTGTGTCAAACACACATGCTGAAGCTCTCAAAAACTGGCATTTGACCAAGAAACTCACCCACTCTTTACCCACTGTAAATTACTGATGCAGCAGCGTTTTCACATGTTATGGAAACCTCCTCCACATATTCTGAGTGTGTGTGAGTGTGTGTGTGTGTGTGTGTGTGTGTGTGTGCGTGCACATGCACCTACAGCACATATGTGTGACACAGCACTCATGAGCTTGTGGGTCGTTATAAATCCAGTACAACCCCCCCCCCCCCCCCAAATGAATTAATAGTCTGCTGCTCAAACTGCTGACCATATTTGGTGGCCGTCCAACAAGACTCTATGGAACTGGCCTGAAATCTGTTTCTATTTGACACTGCAGAGATTTACCTGCTATGAATTTACAGTAGTTGAATAAATGTTTCTTTATCAGAGCATCATTTATGGGCAAAAAAAACAAATATTAATTTAATTTGACTTAGTCTTGGAGTGCCTGCCTTTGAGGACATTTAGTGTTTTTTGTCTTATTTCCATGGATCTCTCATCATAGTTTAGGCTTAAATCACTGATGAGATGTCCTGAAACACGAGTTGAGAACAGCTTGGAAAAGGTGAAACAGAGGCTTTCCACAGGGAGGTAATACAACACAGTAAATTTAAGAATTTCAGGGGAGGGAAAAACTAACCTAATACTATGGACTAATATGGTAAAAATGAGCAATTTGGATGATTTGTTGACCTCTTTTACACAGGGACCGGGGCATATTTCAAAACAAACATATGCTGAGCACGCAGATCTGTGGCAGGCTGCCTGTTAACCAACTCGTACCTCAATGTGTGTCTGAACAGTTGTGCTCTCTTGTGTACTCACTTTTCAAGAGCTAATGAAACGACACAAATGGATTTAATCTGCACTGGGATAAATTCAATAAAAATCTATTTACATTAGCGAGGCAGTGCTGTTAGGCAATACACAATGCAAAAGATTGAATTAGGCACAGAGACATTCATCCAACCCAGATGTATGTCTTGAAGCTATAATGGCTCCGACGAAGGATTCTCTGCTTTAGAAAAAAAAAAAAATCATATTTCTCCTCTCAAATTGGCCAGTGATTGATTTGGCCCATTTTTAAAATATGGATTTTTTTTTGAGGAGGTGCTTTCCACAAGGAAATTTCTCTTGTTTTTTTTGTACTAAGCTTGAACCAATTACCCGTCTAAACAAAATTCCTTTAGCTCTGATTACAGCTCCCAGTTCTTGTTATTTACAAGGAGTCGATCCAGCGTCGGTAGACATTTTGAAAACCCATCAGTCTGGTGGCAATCGGAAACGATTCCCCTCCAGGCCGCTGTCATGTCCTTGTTAGCTGCTGTTGGCTGTTTCTCCTTTTATCTGATCCAGTTTTTGCTCTTATTCATTTTCAGGTTTCGATGGCTGCTTGGCGTACGTGAAGTACAACGGGGAGAACATGCCGTTCACCGGAGAACACAGCCTCGTCACCTTAACGAAGACCAGCTCATCCGTCAAGATCGGCTGCAGAGGTCCCAACCTTTGTGAGAGCAGTCCATGCTGGGACGGTCTGATGTGCGTCAACCAGTGGTACACGTACCAGTGCGTCCCGCCCGGCGACTGCGCCTCTAATCCCTGCCAGAACCATGGCAGCTGTGTGCCGGACCCCCGCTCAGGTTTCACCTGTGTCTGCTCTGAGTTCTACACAGGAAAGACTTGTGAGACCTTGGTGGCCTGTTTGGGTGTCCAGTGTCCTCAGGGTACCGTCTGCAAAACAGCCAACAACGGTGGGTTTGTCTGCAGTCCCAGCCCCACGGCGGAGACGATGGTCCTCCCCATCTGGGCGGTGCCCGCTATAGTCGGCAGCTGTGCCACTGTCCTCGCCTTGGTGGTCCTCAGCCTGATCCTGTGCAACCACTGCAAGGACCGCAACAAGACCAAAGTGCCAAAGGAACCCAAGGAGAAGAAACCCAAGGAGAAGAAGAAGAAGAAAAAGAAGAAGGGTAGCGAGAACGTAGCATTCGATGACCCAGATAACATCCCGCCTTATGGAGATGACATGACGGTACGGAAACAACCAGAAGGGAACCCCAAACCGGACATCATTGAGAGGGAGAACCCTTACCTGATCTATGATGAGACGGACATTCCCCACAACAATGAGACTGTCCCCAGCGCTCCCTGTGCCCCCTGCACCGGTCCAGAGGCGGATATTGAACACTACGACATAGACAATGCCAGCAGTATCGCTCCTTCAGATGCAGACATCATCCAGCACTACAAGCAGTTCCGTAGCCACACGCCCAAGTTCTCCATCCAGAGACACAGCCCTCTGGGCTTCGCCAGACAGTCGCCCTTACCCCTCGGAGCAACAAGCTACACCTACCAGCCTCAGTACACCCAAGCACTGAGGTCCACCCCGCTCAGCCACTCCCACTCAGCCTGCCCCACCCCGAACCCTCTGTCCAGACACTCCCCAGCCCCGTTCACCAAGCCCTCATCCTTTTACCGAAACACTCCAACCAGAGAACTCAACCTGGCTCGCCGTGAGGGCAGCCCGCTGGACCTGCACAACGAAATGTGCCAGCCGCCGCCCATGTTCAACTACGCCACCCGGCTGGGGAGGCGCAGCAAGAGTCCTCAGACCATGGCCAGCCACGGCCACACCTCCAGGCCCAGCAGTCGGCTGAAGCAGCCGATCGAGCAGATCCCCCTGGAGACGGGGCCTCCTGTGGGGCTGTCCATTGAGGAGGTGGAGCGGCTGAACACTCCACGCCCACGCAACCCCAGCATCTGCAGCGCTGACCACGGGCGGTCCAGCTCAGAGGAGGACTGCCGCAGGCCGCTGTCAAGGGTCCGCAACCCTGCTGATGGTATCCCGGCCCCAGAGTCCTCTTCAGAAAGCGACTCACATGACTCCTTCACCTGCTCGGAGATGGAGTACGACCGGGACAAGCCGGTTTCTTACAGCTCCCGCGTTCCCAAGCTCTCGCAAGTCAACGAGTCAGACGCTGACGACGAGGAGTACGGCGGGAGGCTCAAGCAGAGGCGTTACTCGAGCCGGAGGGCAGAAGGAGGGCCTGGCGTTGCCCAGATGCCCCCTAGTGACCAGCACTACACCCTGCCCCACAAGCTGGGCCAGCAAGCCGGGGGCTTTAACTGGGACAATCTCTTGAACTGGGGCCCCGGCTTTGGACATTATGTAGACGTGTTCAAGGACTTAGCCTTACTTCCCGAGAACGCAGCGGCAAAAGACATTGAAATGAACAGTGGGGATGGTTCGGTCACCATTCTAAACGAAGGAGAAGCTGAGCAATATGTATGAGACTATTTATTATGTTGTAGAATATGGTGATGTTCTCCATTTAAAAAAAAAAAAAAAAAAAAAAAAAAAAAAAAAAAAGGTCCTTGTCTGAAATCAATTTAGTGACTGCAAAGCTCCATTCACATTATCTTGATCAAACATTTCTGTTTTGTATTACCGATATTGCCTCTCCTTTCCAGAAACTTCTGTCACATTCACAGCTGAGAGATAAGATGGAAGATAACATTAACACTCACAGGAAGAGAATTCCAATGGGCCGCGAAGCAAAAGAAAACTCTCCCCGTCTCCGTCTTTTTAGGGGTCAATTTTTTTTTTTTATTTGCTTGAAAGGAAGCATGTGTGTTTGATCTGACTGCACCTGTAGCTGACAGGATACAGCCCCCTCGGTGTGAAAGTTAAGAACACCGCTTTTCAGCTCGCACGGTATCGTAGACCCCACCAACGTTATAATCCCTTTTCACTCTGACTGTCTCTGCCCCGGTGTGTTTTCTCACAGAAGACTGGCTAAATGCTCCAAGAGTGAGGATTAATCGAGTCTCCTGCCTTACAGACATTTGAGGATTTCAGTACGGGGGAGAACTTTTTCCTCTTCTGTTTTTCTGGCCTAAGTTCAGTTGGAGGGGAGGTGTTTTTTTTGTTTTTTTTTTGGGATGGAGGGAGGGAGGGAGAGGGTGGGGGAGGGTTGGTGTTGTCTGTCACAAATTTGCATTTTCTGACCAGCCAAGTGTTTTTCAGGCAACGAAGATGATGATGATGATGATGATGATGATGATGATAATGATGATGATGATGATAATGTTGATGTTGATGATGTATGATGATGATGATGATCTTATAAACATGACCCCAACTAAAAACACTATGAACTTGTGTACATTTTTTTAATTCATGAGAAATCATGGAGTCATTTGTCATTGGTGTCCTTGTCCATTATTTTGACATGTATGGTTTCTACATTTTTGTACTGTTTATTAACTTAAATTACTTAAGCTGTGTTTTTATGGATATTTTCATATGCTGAAATGTATGTTTCTTACTTTCGGGGAAAGTAAGATTGAAGACTTATTTTTTACATTTGTTACATATGTAACATCAGTATTTTCCACTTTTGATAAAACTATAACATGCTGTATGCTTTGTACCTGTAAAAAGCCAATAACAGAATAAAAAAAGTATTTATTTAAAAGCTGCTTCAGAAACTTTTTTTTTTCCTGCAGGACTGAGCAACTCATCTAGATGCATGTAAGCATTGGCAATTTTTTTTTTTTAAATATCCACCTTGGAGCTCAGATTACCAACTTTCCCAAATCATTTGGGTGGTAAGGTGTTGTTCTATATTCAGGCCTCACTCTGTGCAGCCTTTAAATAATACTGAGTCTGAACAAACCATTTAAAAAGGCATTTCGGGACCCGAGTGAAATGGAGCCACCTCCATCACAGCCAAGCAAAACATCAAGCGGAGTCCGCGATGCAGGGCCCTATATTGCTTTCAGCAATTATTTACATCTGGCTTATTGAGCAGAACCCTTTCTTTTTTTTTTTTTTTTGTCATAGCTCAGTGATTCGGTATGCAACATGCTTATCTTCTCCGTCATCGAGGGGAGAGAGGCCACGAGAGAAAACGCAGGGAGCCGTGAACCCGGCGAAGAGTGACAGCCCGAATCTGGGCAACTTACTACGAGCTCGTGGGCCTGCGGAGAGGCCCCTGTTGACCGAAGCCTCTTTGGGAAGGCTGTACCACGCTGATGCTGAGATAATAATAACACTCGCAATGATAATGAGTGTGTGTGTGTGCGTGTGTGTGTGGGTGGTGGGCCGAGTAAATAGGAGATGAATTCAAATAAACTTCACAGCGTCCCCTCTGGTGTCACATGGCAGGGTCTGAAAGATACCAGGCAGAGACAACTTCAGGAGCAAACCCCCCACCACCACCACCACCACCACCACCAGCACCCCCTCCTCCCTATAGGTGAGCAGGACAAGCTTGTATACACAAAGGGCACATTGTTCTACAGTATGGTCGGATGTAAAACACTCATGAGGACTGACATGAATCTGTCTTCCTGATTTTCTTGGGGGCAGGGTGGTAGTGTTGGAGGGGGGCTGCTGCTGTTTTTGGATGATATCCAGATGGTTGCTGGACTTCACCGAATGACAGAGGAGCTTATGATGTGTTTAAGGATTAATTGCAATATATATCCTATAAGTGCGAACATCGCGTGTTACGTTATAGGACCCATGCACAAAAAATACAACATGTGTTACCCCTGCCGAATCAACATGGTTGTTATTTCAGTAGGCAATAGTCTGGTTGTGTTAGCAATGACACAATAATACAACAAGGAACACGCAAGCATGATTATGGTTCTCATTTTGGAGCAAAGTAATCATGTGTGTGCCTCATAAAATCATGAAGTCCAGATTGGAACAAAGTGATTTCCAGCGTCAGCCATAATGTGTTTTGCAGATCTGCACACTGAACATATTCATCTTGAATGAAGGTGCAAAAGAGGCGCCATTCGATTTCCCATGGAGCTCCTGCAGACACATGAGAGTCATGACTTTTTTCTTTCTCTGCTGAATCCACAAATGTCATCAAAACATAATTCCCATTAAGATGATTTCCATGTTGACTTAAGAGTTTCCCCACTATTTATGAAAGGATGTGGCACCGAGCTGTGATCGACTTCCTCGAAACAGAGAGTTCCTCCCCCGAAAAGCTTGTTTATAGAGATTGATTATTCTGAGCCTCGGCGCAATCACACAGCTACAGCGCCTCTCTGAGTTTCAACGTAAATGACTCGTGATTAAAAGCACATTGATCGCTGGAACAAAAAACACATTTCACTCCTTCTCTCATTGGTTGGTACTAATAGTTCAAAAATCAGTCTAAAAGTCAGATATGTGACACAAAACCCGGGTCCTTTTTCACTGGTACTAACTCCTGATTTATGTATCATGGCAGCTGATGTGTCCATGTAATCACCAGATCGCCAGTTTGACTCCTGTCATCCCTCTTCTCTCCTCATTTCCTACTGTTTCTATCCAAATCAAGACAGAAGAGCTCCAGAAAATCTTCATGGCAGCTCACCAACCACATCAGGCCTGTTTATCAATGGAAAAACATGGTAGTTACAGTCGGACTGACTCGTTTAAACCTGTGGTTCTCAAACTTTTTCACATTGAGGACCCCTAAACTGACACAAATTAGACCACGAACCCCCATCCCATATGGTTTCTGCTTTTAGATGTTTTATTACAGAGTATTTGAAACCCATGACCAAATAGTCATACATACTTTCATTGTATCACTTACAGGTGGAATTATAGTGAAAATAAATCATTCCCCTTTTTTCTGGAAACCCCCAGGGACCCCCTCAAGGACCCCTGGGGGTCCCAGGACCCGACTTTGAGAACCACTGCTCTAGACCATGTTCTCACTGCGGGACACAGTTCATTTGCTTTAAAGATAAATCAACAACTAATCATTTTTGTGATTACCAATAAGTATTTTTTTTAATTTCTATTAATTGTTAATCTTTAATATTTGAGATAAATTCCCTCAAACTGCTTCTTTTGTCCGACTAACAGAACAAAACCCAAAGTAAACTCACATAAAACGGATAAAAAGGAGCAAATCTCCACATTACAGAAGCTAGAGCCAGTAAATGTTTGGCATTTTTGCTTGATAAATGACTTAAATTATTTATTGATTGAGCTTAACGGTTCGTTCTTTTTTAAATCTCTGGAAGCAGCTGACAAAACATTCTCAACTGTAGGTCCACTTGTTCACTTGTTCTGGAGCTTTTGACTGTATTACATGGTTTTTATTAGCAGATTGAGTTCGCTCCGTTGTCACAGGACTGTGGATGTTTAAACTTCCCATGATTCAGAGCACATCTGGCACTTCCCACCCATGTTGACTCAAACATTATAAATACTGATAAAACAGCAGCAACTTTAGTTGAGATGGTTTAGTCAACTGTTTACTTGCTCATCTCATTGTCACATCCTTTGAGTGGGAAAATGTATTAATCCAGAATTTTATTTCAGCAAACAGGATCTTTTTCTTGCTTAATAATATCAACAAGTGCATCATTAGCAGATACTCCAGCAACTGACTCTCGTACTTATGACGTAAAGGAAGAATACAATAGTCAAAATCAATGGAGCAGAGACTGAGACATCCTGACTTTCAATCCCTACCCAGATTGTGAAATGAAACTTCTGCCCAACATATACCTGGGTCCTCAGCCCAAGTCTGGCCCACAAACTTCCACATCTGAGCAGATTCCGGCTGTTATCCTCCAATATTAACTGACAGCCAGAAGATTTTCTCTGTGTGTGTCAGAATTGGCCCAGATGTGGAAGTAGTATCTGACAATCATGTTGTGTATGGGCCAGATTTGGGCCATTGAAAACAAGCATGTGGCCCAAGTATGGGCCAGATTTATTTTGCTATCTGGGTATGATATAAGTCGAGCTCACAAACGTTGGGTTTTCAGTTTCCCACAATGCAGTTGAGTGCCTTCATCTTGCAAACTCCATACACCTAGTTTATCATACATTTGTTCATCAAAAATGAATTATAACTAAAGACAACCCCGATGACATCATCAGGGTTATTTTCTCAGACCTAATAGATCTTGAGTAAAGTGAAATGTATGTGTAAAATTGGCGATGAACCCCTTTAAAAATGATCTAACGGCCGTCATTTAGTGTCTAAAGTTTACCAACACTGTCCTCTTGGGCCTTAGCTTTTCAACAAAGCCTTAATCAAGGTCAAAGACCCGACATGCAGATGCTTCTTATCACTTTTTCAGGCATAAAAACACATGCATATACCCTTTATTAAAAGCCAGATGTGACCACCAAACGGCCTTTGTCACTTTTACAGATGTGAGGGTTTACAGTACTCACACCTCCTGCCCCGGCACAGTGTATATACCCACATCCTCAGCTCCCACCGCACCACTCGACATGTCTCCCTTCATTAGCAGAGTCTTTATACGTCTGTGCAACTTGATGGACAAATCACCGGTTCATCCTCTGAAAGGCTTGAAACAACATTAACGCTCCACTTAATTATCACCCAGTCTTTGGGGGCGCTCTCTGCTCCACATCTGTATCAAAGCTGCGAGGCTCGTCTTCGATAAGTGTTCTTTAATGCCGTGTGTACTCCAGCCAGCCGGTGCCTTTCAACACACATGAAAGCTTCAACGAGCAGCCGGAGCTGTTGGGAAATGAAAGGGAAAGATGTGTGTGTGTGTTTGTGTGTGAGGGTGTTTTGCGTGTGTGTGTTTGTGTGTGTGTGTGTGAGGAAGACGATGACTGTCCCATCTTTGGAAAAGTGCCTTTCTTCCTCTATCACTGTAAAACTCTGCGGTTTCGCTCCAGCATTGAGGGGCCTGGATTAGCCGAGGCTCTGGTTGCCACCAGCTTGAGAACATTTATAGAAGTGTATGATGGATGCTAAACAGAGAGCATCGTCATCATGAGAGGCCTGGCTCGGGTGTCACTGTGCTGTCAGGGAGCCGCTCTGTCAGGCTCCGCAGAGAGCAACACATCTGTTTCTGATCCCCCGTGTGACATTCTGCTGCCTCAGCGATTTCTGGGTTTTGTTTTGTTTTCTAATTCGGGGAGATGCTGCTGACTTAAGTGCTGGTTAACTCACTGTGTGTTTGGCAGCAAGCACAGCTGTCACTCCTTTCGGGAAAGAGTGGATTCTCCCAGCTGGTCCCACCAGTTTTCTCTTTGCTTTGACAAAGCAGATGTTGATATTGTTTACATTGACTTTGGTTAAAATGAACACAGAGGGGTTACTTTGGTGACTAACACACACTGTTTGCAGAAGTCCACCCTGTAGATTGCACAAGGCAACATTAACTTCAACTTTGGATGGAGTCATGTTTGATCTTGCACTTTTGTCGCACCAGAACTTCAGACTTCATTTTAAGTCCTAAACCCAGAAAACACACGAGGAGGCCATCTTAGTTTATCTCAGTTAATTCTCAACCTTGGAAACATCTCAACTCAAGGTCCACTTACCAGCATGTTCAGGAGTTTATGACCATGTCACACAGTCCTCATCAGAACATTAAGTTTACTCAGTTGACTTGAGTCAGGAAAGTAAAAGCAAAAATGGAAACTTTACATTAGAAAGTGAAAACTTTTAAACAGAACATTTGCATGACAACTGAGCAAACTCAGTCCAATAACAGGACTGTGTGACATGGTGGAAAGCTTTAGGACAAGTAAGTAGGTGGATTTTAAGTTGATGAAATTTGAAGGTGCTGCAGTTCATAGAGGAATCAGATTAGATCAATGAGGCAGAGAAGAATCTGGAGCTCTAAAGCTCCATTCAGACCTACACAGCATCAGTATGGTGTTCTTACTAATATTCAGCCAACATTTACATAATCTAACTCAATTTTATTGTGTAATGAAATGGGATTAAATTCATATCTGGTTTCATAATATTAAACTCAACCAGCTGTATTGTAATCGACCCTAATCTTATTTTGAAATGATGATCACGGTTGATGAAATCTCTCGTGTCATTACGTCATCAGATTCATTTACATCTATGACAACGATACACGCTCTTGTATGAGAGACTAGCATCGCCCCTCTGCTTTTTATTTCTGTTTCTGTGACATTGTTGATGACACAGGGATAAAAACACATCATCACTCTGCGTGTTATTGAGCACTGAACCCCCCCAGCTATTCCTCACCTGGCCACCAGTTGTCCTCGGGGTGTTTTTATCACTAACACATCACCTGACGAGCCACCTGTCCACACAGCTGCTTCCCATTAGTCATTAGCCCTGGTATATTCACTCCCCCGGCCACCATGCACTCCTTTGCCTGGTTGCCTGTGCTGCTGCTTCTTGCTTGAGATTTCCAGACATGTTTTTTCGTTTCCCTGCAGATACGATCAACTAAATTGTAAATTGTGAGTCTGTGTCTTTTCTGTACTTCGCACACAGTCCTGCGTGAATACCTGTAGAAAAAGACCCGGAAACCTCAGCTGAATCTTCCTGTCTTTAGTTGCAAACTAAACGGGTGCCACACCCATAAGAGCTGGGGCCTGTCCAAATCCACAATGCAGCATGTCCGCAATGAACTCTAACGACACTGACTGTAGTTTCTGTTGCTTATGATAGAAACATTTGTACCATATTGTTTTTTTTTTTGTTTTTTTTTTTACTGTTCAGAAAAAGAGTCTGAGATGCATTACAGGATCAAGATTTTAGCATTTGTCAAATTGAACCAGTCGTTTCTGTTATTTAATCGTTTTAGCATGTGGTTTTTGTCCCTTCTTCTGCAAAGCGCTGTGTAATTTTATTTTGAAAAATAAAGATTAGTATTATTATTATATCCTTGGAAACGACCAAGTTCTTCTGCCCCGTCTGAGTCAGTGTTTCCACTCGCAGCCCTGACATAACGATCCGGCGCGTCACATTACATATTGTATGGCCACGTCCATGAGGGTGGACGCTTCGATTTTTAGCCTTCATCAAGGTTTTAAATTGTGTGGCTGCTGCTCTTTAATCACGCTGGAGTTCAGACCACAGCTCCAGCTAACAATTGATGTGAGGGGTCTGCTACGAATCACTCATGATCTGTGGCTTACAGATAAAAAAACACTGCATAGATGACGGTCAACAAGCAAATCACACAGGCAGGGCCCAAACCTCAAGACCAGAATATAACATAACACACACATAGAAGTCTCCATGTGGCCGAATATGCCTGGTGTGGGTGGACCGGCTATCTAAATGTTTACTGTTCCTCCAGCCACTGCCTCGTCCCGACACCCACTTTGAAAGCCTCAGCTGTAGTTTGATGGAGATCATAAAAGCTTTAAGATGCATGATTGTGTCTTGAAATCCTCATCGCAGTGCAACGAATCTCAATCATGATTAGTTGCGTTGGTCTTTCATTGAGGAAGTGGATTATTTAATTGCACTCCTGCAACTTTAATCGACATCATTTATGTTTTTTCTCAACAGGAAATGAAACCAAATGCTTCAATATTGCAATTTCGTAACTTTTATTGACAACAAATAACTGTCATAAAATCCTCCTCTACTTCTCTACCTTAAAGGTAAGTTGTGTGTTCTGTCTTGCATTTGGCACATTTCTTGTGGATTTTTGAGGCTTCCTGTGGAGTTGTGTGTGTGTGTGTGTGTGTGTGTGCGTGTGTATGCGTGCATGTGTGCGTGCGTGTGTGCGAGTGTGTGCCACAGGTTTGGTCGGGACAGTAGCGTTTCTTTTATTGTGCTGAGTTAGGGAGAAGATTACTGAGAACCTTAAACAATGCTGGTTCTGCTGCCAAAAATCTTACTTCAGCAAAACAAACATCCACGATGAACCGAGGGAGGGCTGCTGTTGTTGTTCAGTCCAAACCACAATCAGAAACCCATCTGCAGAAGAGGGAGGACAAGAGTTTATTTTTTGTGTAGCAATGCAGTTCACCTCAAACAGTTCAACTGCCGTGTTTCTCACACTGTAAATGAGAATATGTATCCTTGTGCACATAAACAATACCAGGGCTTCTATCAAGGACAGTGTTAACTTTTCTATTGTAATGCTGCTTTATGATGGATGATGAATACAATTTATTACTCTTGTGTTACTGCTTTGTATTTGTGTTCTATGCTTTTATGCATCTGGCTACAAGGAGAGTTTCCCCGCGGGGATGATAAAGATGAACTGAAATTGAGAGGATCAGAGCGTAGACTCCAGCAGCAGCGGCGAGCAGGGACTCAGCGGCTTGTTGAAGGTACCCAGCGGAGATTTCATTGTAAACAAACAACTCTGAGAGTTTCCCACCAAAACACACTGTGTGCCTCCTTCAGGTTGAACAAACATGTTGGATGTGATTCATACCTGAAGCCTGTACAAGAAGAAGGATTTGAGCTTAGAGAGGCAACTTCAGGTTTCACTCTGGGTTTTCAGGGTTACGACCGTGGTTCGCTTCCTACTGGCACACCTGCAGGTTAACTTCAGAGGATCGCAACAACAGTCAACAGCCCAACTACTGACCAATGAGGTTCCTGGAAAAAACTTACTCACAAGTCTTAGCATGCTACATGGTGTGTGTCCACACAGCGTTTCTCTCTTCGTCCCAGAACTTCATCAACACAGGTTTTTGTTTCTATGACAATATCTTGACAACATACACTGTTGTTGTGTGCTTTTTTTTTATCGTATCACACAGCAGCTCGGCCAGAACAAGCTTTTCCTCCATTTTCCTTGATTACCAGGCTTATGGATAGATGTAGTTCACATTACAAATAATACAGCGACACATTCAACAGAATCTGGTGGTCGGGAGTTCCACAGAGGGCCGGAAAGGTCAGGAAGTGAGTTAAAACAGAATTCTGCAAGATGAAATTATGCAGACTTTGCAGATTTTTCTCTACTCTTTGTTTTTCTCATGAAACATGGTACAATTTACTCTCTTCATGCCTCTAAACCTTTTCAAATGAAACACTCTGAGAAGGAAAAATCACTTTTTTTTTTGAAGAACTTACAACCAGACATTTGTTTGTATTGAGGGGTCACAAGCAAACACCTTTTCTTATACCATGATGATAATGGGTACAAGAATATGACCTGCACCCTTTACTGAATGGCCTCTTTGCCTGAAATCAAAGCGAAATAACTTAAATTTTCTTTGATAGATGAGAAAAGCAAATAAACAGCCAAAACAAAAGGTCTCTCTCTCTCTCTCTCTCTCTCTCTCTCTCTCTCTCTCTCTCTCTCTCTCTCTCTCTCTCTCTCGCTCTCTCTGAGGAAACAGGGCTATACATCTACTCCATGTTGAGCACGCTTTGTGTTTCTGCATTTATCCCACAGCCAGGGCACGACGGCCCACGCGCTGCGATGGTCTTCTCTCAGTGACAGCACGTTATGAAACGCAGAAACAGCTGCTCTACACTTTATATAATTACCACATATTTTGCTGCAGCCTGCTGTTGTGATGTTTATGGAACCCGAGTGTTTCTCCCGGAGTGTGACTGTGTGTGAGGCACGTACATAAACTCTCACACTCAGAGGTGCATAAGTACAGTAAACAGCTCGCAGACTGTACACAAAAACAGCTGTAACTGCTCCTTTTGACCTCTCTGTTGCTTCTCATGCGCCTGTTTCCAGGCTGTAACCCTGGATGGTTATTAGTTGTGATGCCTGTAGGAAATGGCAAAGTCTAAATGTCACAATCCACAACACGAGCGTGGATAATCTGTTTCCTAAATTTCAAATTGGCTGCGCTGGGTGGCTTGGGAGTTGGCAGCGTTTCGATTGGAGCTGCGCCCGTTATTATGCTACAGAGCTATACAGATTGAATTTATCTGCCCCACCAAACTGGAATTCCAGGAAAGAGAAAATGCAGCAACATGGGAAAAGACGGCTCATTAAAACCATTAACACACTACGGGCTTCCCATTGATATATGACAGCCATTTAGCCACAATCCAATAACAGATTCCCCAGTTTTGCTAAACACCTGGTGGAATTTTCGTAGTTGAATAGTTTGCAATAGCCTCCACTTCACCGTCTTTCACCCTCCTGACAGCCTCGCATGTATATGCAGCGGGAAACAAAAGTCACGTACAAACAAATGGCACTTTTTAGGTATGGAGGAATGCGCACACACTTGGCAGCTGATAGGAGCACATTAATTTTCACAGAGAAAGAAAAAAAAAAAACGTTCATTGCCTCATTGTCCCTCCTTCGCTCATTGGCTACTTCAGTCGCCCGGTTCTCTTTGGATTTTCCCATGCCCTGCTATCTTTTCTCAAGTCTTAATCTTTTCATTCTGTCAGGCCCGCTCTCGGCAGCCTCTGCGCCATTTCCAAAGGTCTGGGCTTCATGCTAATTGTCTCTCAATGGCACGGTTACCTCCCACCTACATAATGCACCTTGTTTCCTCGGCTCAGTCTGGGCTGCACCATTTCGGCTCATTCAAATTCAGGAGGGAGAAGGACTGTAAAAGCAATGCCTGCGGGTAAGGCGATGCAAAGCAATGCTACTATCAAAAAGGAAAAAGAAGAAGAAGAAGAAGAAGAAAAAAAATGAGTTGCTTCCCTATTTTTGGACTAAAACTTCTGTGGGTGGGCCGACCGGTGGGACGTTTTGAAGGATGAGTTGCATGTGATTGCTGTTGTGTTCATTTCTCAGCTGCAACTTCTCTCCATGCCAACATTCATCACGCAGTTCATCATGTCACGCAGCAGCGCTACCGAAATTGTACATGTTATTTTTGAATTAGCTTCCCTTCCAATTCGAGTGCTTCTTGCTGAATCTGCCAGCAGTTTGATCTATAGTTCTCAGATGCAGTGAAAAAGGCAAAAAAAAAAACAAAACAGGAGGTGAAGGTTATGAAAATCAAAGTTACGACATGAATGCTGAGCCCCTCCAGTGGGTTAAACGGTGAGTGCCGTCGTGAAAGGTGCACATAAATTGTGCTAATTGTGTCCTCGTAGACCCCAAATTGGCTATTTTTCTTTCACTAGGGGAGATCTCAGCCACTCAGGACTAAGACGACAGCCATGCACCATTAACATCTATTCAAGTGCACCGGGCTTTGATCTTCTCTGAGAGGGAGAGCGATGGGGGAACACGGGGAGAAAAATAAGGAGGAAAAAGAATCATCAACAATTCAAATGCACCCAATTATTGGACCATAAATAAAAGTCTAATTAGCATAAATCGCTTCCACATTGTTGCTATTTTTACATCATTTCTTTTTTCCGTTTTAGTGGATTTTGTTGGTGTATTGTGTGTACAGGCTTCTGCGTAAGGGCTTGAGTTATGATGGAGATGCTTAATTTCATAGTGAAATTGCTTTGCTAATTAAAACTGGTGCATAAATATTTGCTTTTTTTTTTTTTTCTGTGCAGAATCCACATGTTTTTATTTGGAAACACAAAACAGCATTTTCTGTTCTCTCAGAAACGAGTTGATCGTGATATCATTACAGCATCATTTTGATCCATATCACAAAACTGTCAACGCAGCGTCTGTGACACGTCAAACTAATGACTTTGGTTTACCTCTGCGGTCACGATCATCAACTTCAGCAGTTATTTAGCCACGAAATGTTTCTTTTGACTTGCAGTTGCCAATTAAATTAAAGCTGGACTGATTTTTTGCTTTTATTCTAAATTTAGGAACAGAGGGAGAGGGGAAAGTGCTGCAGCACTGTGGCCAGAATTAGTTTCACACGTCGTCCTGAAAGGTTTTGTTTTCCAGTCATCCTGCATGATGGTGCTCATAGAGGGCAGACAGTCTGCTCTGTCTGGTTTGGGTTATGAAGTCACTTTTGAATACACAGACAAGCAGACGAGGATCAGGTTGGATCACGGTTCTTTCCCAGCATCTTCTGAAACATTGTTTTTGATCAGACAAACCAGGATCTCCAGAAATGGAAACAATATCTCACCACTGCTTTTCCCCATTAACCCTTAAGGGACACTGAGACTGCATCTGTGTATCTAAGGCTTCAGTGTAATGCCCGCCAGAAATCAAACCTGCACCAGTTATAGTTTCATGTCCCTGACCAGTGCATCATGATTATAATGAGGTTTAAAGATGACATTCCCATGCAACCTGAAAACTAGCTTTCCTTCTTTGCCGCCTCAGGGTTAAAAACCTCAACACCCAGTGATTCTCCACTGTCTTTTCCCACACACTTTCAACACGTCTGGCCAGAGGTTCGGCCTGCCATTTGACTTTGAGGCATCTTTTGTTCTCTTGTGGTTTTTAGTTTAGCTTTTATTACATGCTCCGATTCATCTAATTCCAATTTATAATTGCAAGTCTCAGGCGTGGAAGGTTACAATAATAAGCCACAACTCCTCTCCAGTTTGAATATTTTCCTTGGTCACTGTTGATGTCATTCGGCCATTAAAATGCCAAAAAATGACTTAATTGTAATTTCCATCCAAGTTGTGGAGGGAAAGCACACTGATTTCCAATAAGTGTCCCTATAGATTAGTGCATGGGGTTGTTTTGGTCGGTGCAGGTTGTGTGGTTACAAAAAAGTAAAAGTAAAGGTCCTTTTGTTAAAACCGGTCTTGACTCTGTACAGTTTAAACTTTTTGTTTAGTTGTGAAAGTTTTACTCTTGGATTTCAAGTATTGCAAATTGAAAATTCCAACAATGTTTTTTAAGATGCACAAAAAATTGGACTGTAATAAACAGTGTAAACACAAAAAGTTATTGTTGTTGTTTATACTGTTGTAGACTTTAAAGCTGCACTAATCACTTTTTTTCTATGAATAATATTTCAAATGACTACATGTAATATGAAAGGTGTCACCCGTAGTGAAAAACCCACAGAGAATTAGCACGCGACTGCTGCTACCTTTAGCTTTACAGAGCATTTTAGCCACTCTCAGCTCATTTTTGATTTTATATCATTATATGTTTCAGTTTAATCTCACCACACCATTTCCAGGTCGAAGGTTACAAACCAAATGTGCACTACCTGTCCAGCACTCAGTGGCAAACAGCAAAGTTAGCATCTAGTTGTGGATTATTTAGCAGCTTTAGCTATTATATTTGAGAATAGAACTATATTACTGTTAGCTTGGAAAGAGATTTAAAACAGACAAAACATCTATTTAAAGCTTTGTGTCTTTAATCAGAAGGGTTTTAGCAGTAATTAAAACCAAAAGCTCTTCACATCATTAGATCATTAAAGAACCATTTTGGGAACTCTTCCTCTTCATAGTGTGTGGTGGAAATACATGGCAGAAAGTTGTCTGCCTCCTGAAGCTGAAGTCAGTGCATGTGGGAGTTTGTGCGGAGGTCAGCTGTGTCTTCGTCTAGGACACTGAATCCAGACCACCTCTCCGTGTTGATCAATCAAAGCAAACCAAACATTGTTCTCTTTTTCTCATCAGCCACCATGAAATCATGCATAAAGAGGAAAAAAGATTCCCTGCTCTCTGCAGATGCTGAAGTTCAGCCTTCTTTTTCAAAGCTCCTATCATGGCTGACCCGCCACTGAACCTCTCCACTCTGTCTAGTAGTCACTGCCAATGTAAGCAGATGCCTCTTCAGGGTTCGCTTTTAGTCTCTTATTTATGCATGGGATGATAATGCTATCCTGCATGTGATACTTAAGAGAGGGAAGAGTCAATAACTAATGGAATTCATGCTAAACAAGCACTCCTCTTCCCTCTTAGTGAACCACCCAGGTTTTCTGCTGATACACTCACCTCTGCTGAGCATCGACTCGGAGCCCACACAGTTTGCCACAACAGCTTTAGCTCAATTACTGCAGGTCCTGCTGGATTGAGCCCTTTTATATCTCCAGCTGGGAAAGCTCACTCCTCTAAAACTCCATGAGCGGGGAAGCTTTTGGAAAGATCTATAAAATGACATCCAGAATAAAAACCTCCCTCCCTGACTCTCCCTCTCTCCCTCCATGGCTCCATAATGCAGGGTTTTACAGTTTGAAAGAAGGTATCAGTCTCTTGTAAGACCTGCAACTGGATACTTTTCATCCGCTGAAGTTCAGCAACCCATAAATCAAAAGTTGTACTTCAGAGTAATCAAAGGATACGGCCACAGTTTGAGAATCATCACAGTCATTCATATGAAGGATAAACAAAATCAGGATATGTGATACAGTGCAGTAAGAGTGAATCCGAGTTTAACATATGAAATATTTGATGAGCTCTGAAATGTTCTCTTGAAACATGCTGTTCAGCATCGCATGGCTGGATCTCTTAGCAGGTGAGAAAGAAACAGGTTCATTCACAAGCTGGTAATTATGTACCTGCAATGCAAAGCTCTACTGCTGCGTCATACTTCATCGTAGAAGAATGGTTGAAACCTTGAACGGGTCACAAGACTTGACACTCTTTTGGGTTAAATCATTATTTTGACAACTATTACGGTTTTCACAAAATCGCAGTTTACGTTTTGTGTCACTTTTAGACAGTTTCAGATTGTATAATCAGTGTGTATTGAACGGAATGACATCACACGCACTCTAACTGCCATCCCTGAAAAT
>NW_019525491.1:1208898-1258313 GCF_002814215.2 Seriola lalandi dorsalis
GAAATCCCCCCTAAGTGCAGAGAGGGCTGTCCAAAGCTCCCATAGACGCCCATGTTAAACTGAGCTCTGAAGCTCTTGCCCTCAGCAGAGTTGAGGGGAGTTTCTAAAGTGTGATAAAACCTAAAGGATCGTCCTTTAGTCACAGAGATCCTTCTGTCCACATGTCAAATGTCCCTTAGCAAGATACCAAACTCTATATAATTGGATAAAAAACATATAAAACATAATAAATGAAGTCCATTCACCATTCAATATATTACATTAAATGCTGCACAGTAATGTAGTGTTACGTTGCGTGATTTATTTATTTTGTTTTACATAAAAGTTAAGGAACTCATCTCTTTTAATGCTTGTCAAACCATTTCTTATTATTTGGGGTGTGTGTGTGAATGTTTCTAGACTTTTATTTCAGCTGGACTGAATAAAATTAAAGTTTTATTAGTCAAGGTTATGTGTTTTATGTTTTTTAAATCCAATTTATTCTTTTTTTATGGGTTTTTAGTCTATTTATTGAGTAGTTTTATTCTTTTTTTAATGGTACATTGACCTTTGTTTTGACCATCCGGTGTTTTATTTGAAGTGTTGATATCCATAAGAAAATATATTTGTGGTTTTAAGAAGCAAAAACCATCTGATTGTAGTTTTACATCTCCTCTCTCAGGCTTCTCTCTGAAACTCTAGTAACAACGGGTCAGAAAGGCACACAGCCTCTCTCCTGATTGGCTGCCTCTTTTTCTGAGTGATCAAATAAAAATATAGAAGACTTCAGGTAAACACCTGTAGAAACTAAATCCTACAAGGTTGGATGGTGGGTCCGGGTGGGCAGGGTCTGGGGCAGGGCTGAGGGAGGGGACTGCTTTGTTGTGACATCACAAAGTTACAGAAGTCCTGACGGCTCAGTTTCTGAATACAGGTCGTGTGTGTTTCCCTGTGGACTGAGCGCTTTGATACTTTCACAGTATTAATAAAGAGCCTAGACTGGAAATCTACCTTTATACAATATGGGACATTTAATCTAATTCCACACAATTAAATCAGACTGTGAAATCCTCCCAAATAATACAACCCCACTTTCCTACACAGCTCAGTACTGTTATGTCAGAATGTATTACTTAAATGGCACAATGACAATAAATACATGAAACTGGATTTTATCCATCTAATAAAACAAGTATGATTTATCTTGTTTTTCTGCAGAATATATCCAGAATCTCCTATGGGGTCAGCACAATGTCACGATGACTACCCTCTGAGAACAACACTGCTCTCATGCTGCTTGTATTTTCCCTGGTAACATAAATATTTGACAGTTCCTTACTTTTGTTAGTGGAACTTTGGCTTCTTCACTGGCAAGTAGCACCAAAGAAAAGTTTTCCTAAATGGTAGCAAGCTCACCCGACCTTGTGAGCCATTCAGAAATGTCCAAGGTCCAAGTTGGAAAAAGGTTAAGTTAGCTTACAAGTCTGACAATCCCAACAGAGGCAGGTGTGCTACAACAATGGTAATAAATCAAAACACTAGGAATTTTTGGAGACAGTCAAATGTGAAAATTGCCAACTTGTGTAATACTGCAAATGCACTGTACATGTGTGCATAGCTAAAGGTAATTTCCAGCTGCAGCTCCTATGATAGGTAGTTATTAACAGCTCAAAACAAGACACTGAACATTGTTTCTTTCACAGCAGCTGAACATATGTGTTCCATGATTGATTTTAAATTATCTGCACAAGTATGCAGCCGTAGTAATGGCATCATTATATCCTACTGTACAAAATGTATGTCAAATTGACTCATAAGTGCTCTGAGAATAGAGCAGCATCTGAGAGTTCAGCAGGTCGGCTAAGAAGGCTTTGCCTGAATATTTCCAGGCAATTAAATTCAGTGGTGAGAGTCTTGTGAAGACCCTCCAAACTCTGCACCTGGTTCGTATTCCATCCTCACAATCTGCTTTCTTTGGACATTGCATCTTCCTCCTTATTTGATTTCAGCTCTTTGAGATATAAAATACACGCTGATACTTAAAAACTGTCTTTGGGGATGGTGAGCCGAGGTGGAGAGACGGGGCCCTCGGAGCCATTTGGAAAAAAGATTTATTGAGATTTGGCAGCAGGGTGTGGACTGTCAAAGGAGTTCTGAATGAGACGGAAAGCCATACAGTCTATATAGCAACAATTATGGGATCTATTAATGCTTTTTTTTGTACCCACCACTTGAACAAGTCAATCTTGGATTCAGTTCAGGTATTTTTATGAGACGGTTCAAAGGACTCATGGCACCAAATTTTCTTCACATGGTTCCTGTCTTTGCCTAACAGTGTCCGCAAACACATCATCTGATCAGATGGACAGGCCCCGAATTTTCATCTGTGCCACAGTCAGGATGGTCTACATTTAGGTTTTTACTACATAGCAAATGGAGGTGGCTCTGAGGTTAACAGATAGCAGTAAATTCCTGTGCTTCATGCCATTATCTTGAGTAAGGGCACATATAATGGACTGTGATAGGTTTACTGGTCCTCCAAAGTCCTCTCTGGCTATAAGTATGGAAAGCTACTTTTGCTGGCAAAAACAAAATAATTCATCAGAGACATGTAGATATTCAAGTAATCAAAGTTGGAGACAGAAGATGCTGATGTCAGCATTACTGCTTCGAGTTTTACAGAACATTCAGAAAAAGCTGAATGAAGTGTTTTTCTGCCATAATCTGCATTGATCCAAAAAAGGTTTTACTTAACATGCATGACCTTTATTAACCAAGAAGTCTGACGCCATCCATTTCCAGTTTCCATCAAACCAGCCTTGGTAAACTTTACCGTCTTTACAAGGCAGGAACAACAGTGGATAAGAAATAATTTTAGTGGAAAATCAAAGAAGAACATCAAGAAAAATGGAAAACATTCACATTCTCAATCATACACAAAGCCATTAAACCAGGGAACAATCAGTAAAGGTCTGCTCGGATCATTTCATTGTTGGTAGACATTTTATCAGCTGTAGCTTTCCAAACTCGAGGACTCTATTCGACAATAAATGAGACTCCACTTTGAGAATTACAGCATGTCTGAATGATAACTGATACCATCAACTGCTGTCACCAGTTTGTTCTGCCTAATAGTCATGATACTGTGTATCCCCAAATTCTTTCTAAAATCAATATGTATCATGATTTGACAAAAGTATCCAAAATCACATTTAAAAACTTACAATTCTATAATGATCACACTGTGCAATCATTGATAAATTCAATAAATGGGTATTGAGAGAAGAAGTCTAAAAATGTAAAAAAAAATAAATATATATAAATAAAAAAAGTTTGAATAAAACGTCTTCACTATTACAGCCTGTATTTGCTCTTTTCCTTGAAAGCTGTGAATTAAAGACAGACAGCTAGGCCATGGGTCAGACAGAAATCTTGAGCTGCCTGCTCCACCTGACCCACCTACCAACACATGACAGACTTTACTGGCTGCAACATAAATCCAACGCACCCTTTCAGTCAGGTGGACTGTTTAAATTGTCAGTGCCCTGCCCCCAGTTTTGCCTGTTCTGTTCATTTCCTGCCGCTAATGTTAGCCACCACTGTGCTTTAGCCTGCTTTGTAGCATTTCATAAACAAGCTAGTCATGTTGCTTCAGGACAGCTTTGTGGAGGAATAAACTGTTTTGGGCTCACCTGTCGACCTCAGACTCACCTTTCACCTCAGGACAAAGAGTTTCCGGTGGACTTGTTGGAAAGTTGGGACTTTAATTTGTCCTCCTGAAGGAATGACTATTTCCTGAGATGCTACAGCTTCACTTCATCAAGGTAAGCTAGCTACTTTATGCTAACATGCTTGTTCAGTTGGTTTTATCAATGAAACTGCTGTTGAAACTGTTGCTCTGTTGGCTGCTAATTTCTGCTCTTATGCTACTGTGATATTATTGTGTGTTGTGTCTGGTCCCGATGCTGTGTTTTGGTTGTTGCTGTTGTTTTGGTAGCATTCATGCTGGCTGAATGCAAAGCAGGTTTCTAGGAGTGGGACTGTTGTGTTTCACACAGCCCACTTGCTTTTTGGAAAACTCAACATGGCTATAAACACATCAGCTGATTATTTTCCCTCTCAGTTCATGCTCAATGTTTCAGTGGTTTGATGTGTCACTTTGTGTTACTGTTCATGTCATAATCACATCTAAACTGCACTCTACTCATCAGCTTACTGTAAATCAATTCAATTCAATCAATCTTCTCCTACTTATCAGTGCTAAACATCACTTTCTTAAAAGAGATCATCATTTAAAGATCATATTTATCTATCCATTTCAGTTAACTGGATAACATGCTGTATGTCTTGCAGTTGTTGGGGTATTCCACCACATGGTGGCTTGACTCTCACATGGGAGGCGCTCACATTATAATGCTGCATTGTGGTCTGGGATGGCTACCAGGGGAATGGCCATATTGTGGTTGGTGCTGCCGGCCAACACGTACAGTAGTATATTGTACATAATAGCTGGTGTCTGGCTTGGTATGTGTTGGGGTTTTGGGGTGAGAAATTTATTTTCTCCGATCTCCGCTGTGCTGCAGCTTGATATGTGCTTGTGTGAAATGACGATGTCAGAGCCCAGACACAAAATATGAACTTTTTGAATTTCTCTCATCTTTCATTTGGGTTGGCTCACTGGAATAACTGATAATACTTTATTGTATTGCTTCTACAAAGACTCTGGAGCTTCTCTATGTTTGACTCCTTAAACATGACATTGTTTATCTCCATTAAGATTTTCTTTTCCATCAGCGTAACCAAAAGAAAATATCAGATCAAGATCAGTGACTGATTTTAAGCATGACCATCTTTTTGGAAAACATACACAGAGATAAACCAAGTTGCTGCTTATACTTTACATTCCTGCATTCTGTGGGTTTCTGATAGCAAAGTAAAGATGTTTGGCTGCTCTAGCAGGTCACAATGGTATCCTGATAGTATCTGAGGAGACAAAAATGAAGATAAGACTATAGAGAAGGGCCATTTGGCTAAGAGTATTATCATCTGTATACTTGGTCGGATGTAATGTTTTTCCCGTCCTTTTCGGCACAGGTCGCCTGCATATATCATGCAGACAATATCAAGCTATCTTTTCTGAATCTCTGTTGTGTTACATCTCTTCACCGCAATTTCCTTGTCTTGTGAGATCGTCTTACCCCTCATGGTCGCTCACTTTTGCGCCTGACATTGCACAGTTTTTCTTTTCCTTCCTTTGGGCCTTAACACTTTCAGGCACATACCTTTTATTGCTATTGCTCAAATAGTGTCTGTGCATATGAGAGTTGATGCAAATGTAGAACAGATACATTTTTAAGTACTCATCATAGTGCTGTCTCTTCTTCTACAAAATTGGAACATTTGTTTGAACACGTGGGAAAAGGTTAATATGTCCCGTCTGAATTCAAAATGTACAGTCTATAAGTGCAACAGACCGTTTGAAGTAGTCGGCCTTGTGATCCAGTAAACAGCGCTGTAAAACTTCACTATCAGCTTGACCTAGTACAGTTATGGTGTTTCCTGCGAAAATGGAGGACACTAGTGAGCAAAGACGTCCTGAGCGGACAATCAGGACCCATCATCAAAGCATGTGAGAAACAGTGTTTCTTAGTTTTCTGCAAAGTGTTTGTTAAATTTGTACAAAACAGCTGTCTTACTTATATTCGGCACACACAACTTCCCATCCCTTCTCCACAGGCAGTTAATCGAGGACTTTGTGTGGAGTTTCCGATTGTAACTCATTTTAAACATGCATAATGACTGCAATTAGCCTTTGTATACTAGTTTTATCTAAAGAGTGGCTTTTTATTTTTATTTCGATCAACTAATCAATGAATTTATTTAGAATTTCGGCCACTCTTTTCTCACCTTTTATATACTGTCAAGCAACATAACCCGAGCCTCTCTCCACGGTCATCTCAGCCGCTGCACCTCATCACTCTGCAGTCAGTATCAGCTGTCTCAGACAGTAATTAGATCATCTCCAAAAACACATTTTCAAGCTGAGAGGGCCAACCTTCCACTTAAAGACAAGAGAGATGTTAAAAGACATGTACAGTTAGAAGTCGACCACAACTGTGATCCACAGAGATGCGGTCCAGTAATTGAGAATACTTTGGCTGACACTCAGCCCCCAAGATGATTTACAGTGTCCTGATGGTTTTCCCTACTCTGGGACCTTGGCGTCAGAGACAATGGGAGCCTGTGCTGCCATTCGCTCAGATGGATGAGACATGAACGAAGCTGAAAAGGAGCGAAGCCTGGAGTCTAAATCTGTAATCCACGCTCTCTGCAGCTCATTGATGAGGTGCAGCAATGAAATGCTTCCTCTATAGTGTGTCTGACAGCGCTGCCTGTTTGTGATATCCAAAGCCGGGAGTTTTCCCCAAATGAAAAAAAGTTTCCAATCTCAATTATAGTCTCAAGTGACTTTGGGGATCCAGAACCTTTCCTGGTCGAGGACCTTTGGATGCTGGTTTGACACTGAGTAGTTCAACATCAGTTTTTATCAACTTGAGAAAGCACTTTGTTAGCTGTGCCCAAGCAAGAGCCCTCTTCACAAATCTGTTTAGTGGTGAGAGGCACTCCACCAAGAGAGCTCAATGTGTGCATGTGTGATTTCTTTTTCTTTTTTTCTTCTACGTCTATGTGGAGTTTCAGGCCCTATAAGAGAGGCAGGACATTAGAGAGAGCAGCCAAGAGGACCTGGGTTTTCCTGGCACACAATAGCAGGAAGTGCTGCCACACTATAAATGGAAGCTGAAATAGTGGCAAAACACAGTCAGCAAGGCCTTTCTGCCACCAGCCAATAGGATTTATGTGCTTCTCTACTCTTTTTCCAACTTCCAAAACTGTGATAATGGAACTCAATAGAAAGGACTACCAGGAAAGTTGTACATTCAAGGCCAGGCTCAGTAATTATTCAACCAATAGCTTTTGAAAGTTGATACTGACAGTGATAGTTTAAGATTGAAGCTGCCAGAAGCTGATAATTGGTGCCAAAATCCAGTATAAACCTGACCACTTTATGCCATAAACTTTCAAAAAAAGTTCTGGGGATCCATTGTTTTTCTCTAGATTTTTATTCATTGGAGGGTGGAAAAGTTATTAAAACTAAACTAATGATTTTTTTTATGTGGGCTAACAGCTTCTCAAGGCAGGGCTGCACTGTTGGCTTTACAAACTGGCAAAAAAAAAAACTATAAAAATTAAATCCCATAAAGTAAATTCTCATCTGTACCTCTGTAATATTGGTGGTTGTATTTGCTGAGATCTACTTTGGTCAGCATTGGCGCACCAGCACCAGTCTAATCCTGAGTAATATGTCACAAACCACCAAAGCTTTTGTAAAGATCACATCTGCCACTGTGTTCTTGTTTCATTAAAGTCCAGTTCACCAAGTCAGCCCAGAACAAAGTGCAAAGGAAGGATTGCCAATTTATTGCCTATAGGAAACCACTAAATAACCCTGTACTTAGATTTTGGCGGTGGAAAATAGCCAAAGCGTTGAAAAGCAGAAGGCTACACTACTAGTACTCAGTTGGCAGTTTATTAGGAACACCTACCTTTCAATCTAATACGACGGTCTTGTAATAAATCCTCCCTTCATGAAGGTTCGGTTTTCGTTGAAACTGTGTGTAATGTTTTTTACAGACAGGTGTTTTTATTATTTTGTCCTTCACATTTATATCAATGAGTGAAGGCTGAAGAAAACGGAAACGGCTCTCTGTGCAATGCAATACAGATTAACAGCACCACAAACTACATCCTGCAACATCATAGAGTTTAATCAATGCCTCTTTGAGACAGTTTTAACAAAAACTGAACATTAAAACAGCCCAAATCTTTCTCCAAAATGATATCATAGCCTACTTTATATTCAATGCACCCATTGCCAGTGCCACTGCACTTGATCCATCAATACTCTCCTCACTCTTCTTCTGCCATACCTGCTCCCACTTTACTGAAAGCTGTGGTGTCACTCACTGATGTCAAACCGCAGCCCCTGCATCCACCTTCACGCTCTCCGTTCCCTCGAGGTGGTGCTTCTTTGTGGAGGCTGTCGAGGACGGGGGCCTGGATGTCAAATGTTGATGCCGTACATATTCTACATTCACATAATAATTTATTCCATGTGAGTTGACTCACTTTTTAAACTATAATCGCATGCGTGTTCATAAACCACACAACAGCGACCGATCTGCTGTGTTGTGTGAGAATGGCATAATACTAAACATGCTGCCTCAACCGTGGTTTGATTCCACCGAGGACTATTAGGGAACTTAACAATAAAAAGCGTTGTGTGTTCATTCTCTCAGATGGCTGAAGAATTTCTTCCATATGGGCGCTGGTGGATTGAAGGACAAATCACCATTGCAGAAGTTAAAATATCTGCACAGCAAGGCTCCACAAGTTGCAGAAAATGCTCCTTTTTGCAAAACTGTTAAGATCTTAAACCACATTAACATTAAACATGTGAATATCCAGTTAAGGGATCAATGGACGGTTGAAGTAAAAATGTGGGTTTGAAATTACGTTATAAGAGTGAAAAAGCAGCAGACAAAAATATGTATAAGAAAACCTCAAATACAACACTGTAAAGATCAAAGACGGTGCAGGTACAATGTCACTTTAATGCTTTAACGCTGTGAAAACAAGAGACAACAAAGGTATAATCTATTTACCGTGCTGTAGCTCTGTCTTACGCATGTCAGCGTCTCTGTTTTAGAGTTTAAAGTTCATCACTTCTGGAAAACGCATTACATCCCTCACCTTGGAGGAGCCCTCCCTGTCCAGGGCTGTGTGGCTCTTTCCCAGGAGTCCATGAAAAACTTCACAACCCCCCCGCCCCCCAAATGTCAAGGGTAACCTTAGTGAGAAGAGCAGGCAGGAGGCAAGAGGACATGGAGACGAAACTTCTCTGCAGAAATGTTTAGTGATCAGGTTGAGATGCAGGTAGCGGTATCCTTCCTTAAGTTTGTGGTGTATAAAGTATGTGGTTTGCAATTCTACTTGATTTAAAATGAAAAAATCACATTGTAGCACATGTTTGCACAATACATTTATATTTATTTTCAGCTGCAGATTTTCTTGGAGGCTCAGAGCATGTGGGCAGAGATACCTGGAGTTTAAGAGTCTAATGTTTGGACAGCAATCTTTAAAACTCCATCATGTGGATTAACCTCCTGCCCTCTGTAAACCAGACTGCAGAGATAATAGATCATTTACAACGCAGTCTCTGCCTTCAAAACTTGGACGTGTTTTTGACACCGACCTCAGTATTTCTTTCACATTCCTCCGTGATGGCTCCACCTCAGGCTCTATGTCACGATAAATCACTGTTACTTCCCAAATTTCGCGTGTTTCATAATTCGCTCCTCTCTCCCCCGTGAAGTTAAATAGCACGTTTGTGATACCAAACGATCGCAGCTTCGCCAGGAGACTTTCACAATGTAGTTGTGAAAGTGCTGCTTTTTGCATTCCTCTACAGCAGAAGCATATTTTGTCAAACTGCTGTGAGACAACCGAGTAAATTTGAATTAAAAACTAAACCCTTAAGTCAGTTTTTCTCACTTCAGATGAAAAAATTATACTGGACTGGATCTCCAAGGGAGGCTGTGCAACATCATGCAGTAAAAACAGTTACTCCAGCTGTGCAGAAGTGAATTTAGATGTTGGCATGACAGATAAGGTCGAAAGCAAATAGATGGACACATGCCGGCATTCTTCTGCACCCAGCACCCTTTACATCCAGGCATCCATACATTATGTTGGCAGTGTGCTTTGTCTAGAAATACTGACTTAAGTTTCTGTGGTTTTTTTCTTGAATATGCAGTGACCCTGGGGGCATTCAAACCCTCTTAAAATATCAATGTGACCATGTATGATTTCAAAAAATACAAAAACTTTTTTCACGTGCTTATCTTTTGGCTGTAACTCAGAGACATGTATCTACTCACCAGAGATGTGATCTCTGCTTCAAACCGAAAGGCTCACCAGTAGCCGAGCGTCGAGCCAAGGGCGGGTCTGGGTTATTGGGTCAGCCTTGCCAAGCGGCGGCTCGGCTGGCATGTCAGCCTGCTCTGAGATAATGTCAACACATGAGAATGCTAATGGTAACACTGGACCTAACAGAGAGCAGGAAACTCTGATACTCCCTGTGTATAAAATAAACTTTTGTGATGTCTACGCTGTATCGTAGCAGCAGGAAAGAGTGAGCAGCCAAGAGAGAAAAGTACCCATCAGAATCAGGAAGTGTCGTCTATTAATCTTCACTTCCTCTGATGTCTGAATGGATCAACTCTCGCTAAGAGCCTGATGGTACTGATCAGGATTTGAGACATGTAAAAAAAAAAAAAATGTTTTTCCCAATTTATAGGTAGGACTGGGTATTAAATCAAAATACTCTTCAAAGAGTAGCAACTGAAATGTTCTTCATCTAAATCTTTGTCGAAATAAAGTCTAAAGTTTAGTGATGTAAAACAATAGAAGAGATACTAAACCAGCTCTACTCATCAGGGCTGTCACATTTTGAAAGAACTGCAATCCAAAACTAATCCTGGGCTGATGTCGTTTCATTTATGTGCGGTGTCTGAAATGAGTGACATTAGACCCTCAGATTTGTTGTTGTGGTAATGTTACTGGCTGCTCTATTTTTAAAAGGCAGCAAATAGAGCTACGTTTATCTATAAGTCCATTAGTGGTGCCAAATCCAGAGCAGCTCACCAGTTTCTCCTATTTTAAAGGGCCATGCATGGGTCAGAGTGACTGTGTGTTTTGTGAATGCACCCAACTGGAGCACAAGGCACAGCCTATTGGACAGATCATTACAGATGGAATATTGATTATTAGTCTGCATTTCATTTAAAAACGGCTACTTATGTCAAAATGTTGACTGAGGAATTTCATGCAGCATTTTCCTTTTTAAAGACTGACATTTGGAGATATTGAAATAAAACCTTCCAGTTCTCCACAGTGCAAAGAAATGACGTACGGATAGTGAAGCATGACAGGATGAGTTTCCTTTACATAAACAAACCGAGTTCTGCTGCAAATGCTGTTGTTTAATTTAGCGAACAACCACCTGTTTTTGATTATGAAACAGGTTCTGACCCAAATTTCCAAAACCATAAAGATTAGAAATGAACTCATCAAATGATAAAAAAATAAAAAAAATAAAAAAATGTAAGAAACTGTTCTTCATTTTACTATGAGGGGAAGGAGCCAAATTGAAGATGAGGTAAATTCTGAAAGTTCAGATTTCAGTACATGTTGCGTACCGGGCCCCCTCACCTTCTTTTCCCCTTTGAGTATCTGGGAACAACACATCTTGATACCATTCAAACGAGCTGATTGGATATCAACACAAAGCATGACACTGTGATTGGTAATGTTGCTAATACAGTGCGAGGAATCTTGGACAGGTTGTGGAATGATAATCATTTTGCCTGCTGTGAGTCACTCAGAGTAAACATTAGCTTAGTTCCTGGATATTTCTGGCCGTGTGCACCTGTTTGCATGTCACAGGGTAATTCATAACTCTTTGAGCGCCGCGCTATGTAAGGAGCACATTTCAGCCTTAAACAGCTCCATATGGACAAATACAACTTGTTGAGAAGATTTCGGTCGACTTCTTACTCGCCATGCTAAATTTGCTCCATACCACTCGGGCTGTAATAAGCTGTGGATCTAATTTGAGCCATAAATTTGCCTCGCAACAGCTTGCACAGAGGATGGACATTCAACTAAGGACTTAATAACTTAATTACTGCAACACCACATGCCACTCGGTTTGCGGACAGACATCTCCAGTGTTTCACAGACCTTGTAAACCTTGTGTTTAATCAGCTTGCAAATGCGCTCTGGACATCAAAAGCTACCACAGTTACTCCACCATGTGCGAGCACTCTCGCCTGATTTTGATGCATCACACATTACTTAACCTGGGCTTTCGCTTGTATAAAACTTGATTGGGCCCGCAGCGTTTCCTTATGCCCAAGTTCATTATGTCATTTCTTTGTTTCATTTTGTGCCAAACGTTTCTATAATAAAACTGAAATGAGAAAATGTTACGCTCCTCTGTACTTTTAGTCCAAATCTGTTCTGAATTCTCAGTTTTTCCTTTTTTTTTTTTAAGTACTGAAATTAAACAAGTGGAAAGAGTTTGACACAGCTACAGACCAAGGCGTTAATCTGAATATCCTGTCGTGCAATATCCAATAAGATGGCACATTAACACCTTAAATCAGCAGCTGTCAAACTTACCCACATCTCCTCTGCTGTAGAAAGACCAGAGCCAAAACAATAAGGTAATTAATCAGTTGACAGAGAGCAAAAAAAATTAAAGCAAAAAATTGAAACATGTATGCTACTCTAATTCATCAGCTTCTTTAATGAGTCGATTCGGTGCTTCTCCCTGTTTTTTTTATCATTAACAGAACGTCTCTTGGTTTCTGACTGTTGGTTGGACAAAATAAAACATTTGAAGGTGTCACTTTGGATTTTTTTTAACTTACAATTTATCCATTAGTCCTAAAAAAATATTCAGCAGGATAATTGGTAATTACGATAAGTGTTCATTGTATTCCTCAGGAATAGCAATAAATTGACTTTTTCAACATTCTTTTTTGTGTTTTATTTGAAGCCTTGATCCGTAAGAAGATATATTTGTGGTTTCAAAAAGCAAAAACCATCTCAGTGTAGTTAGTGTAGTCTCCTCTCTCAGGCTTCTCTCTGGAGCTCTAGTAACAACAGGTTGATGTTTTCTGAGTGATTGAATAAAAATATAGCAGATTTCAGGTAAACACCTTTACACGAAGAAACTAAATCCTGCAAGGCTGGATGGTGGGTCCAGGTGGGCGGGGCTTGGGCCATGGCTGGGCGCAATGACTGCTTTGTTGTAACATCACAAAGTTCCAGAAGTCCTGACGGCTCGTTTTGAGGCTCAGTTTCTGAATGCAGGCTGTGTGCATTACTCTGTGGACTGAGCGCTTTGATGCTTTCACAGTATTAATATAGAACCTAGACCTACTTTGTAATTAAAAAATACATGGAAATCTCTCTTTATACAATATGGGACCTTTAATAAAATGACTAAATTAACAAAATCAAACCATCATCCTCCACTATGTAAACATCTTCCTGCATCATAACATGTGACTACGTGTTAATTATAGTGAAAATGCTGTGCACTTATTTTCACAGATGACTGAGCTCGTCATGGTGATGCTTTTCACTCCTTTCAGTCTCCTCAGCGCGATGAAAGGGAGCACAAAGCTCCGTCTTCTCTCAATAACTTTGAACTTGCCTCAAAACAAGTTTGAAACGCCGGTTCTCACACACGACAGCCCCAGAGGTGAAGCTTGTGAATCGAGCTATAGATCGAGAACCCGAACCTCCCCCCACCCCGGAAGAAAGCGCTAATTAGCTCAGATGTCCAGGCGAATACACACCCTGATGCACCCCGGGAGACGAGTGGAAATAACATGTTGTTGTTCTTAAAGATCTGAGAGAGAAAGACGTTAAGTGTCGCATCCAATTTAGTGCAAGAACAAGCTTACCTCATTTAAATGAATTTACCTAAATCTAGTCATTAAAAAGACGTATTACCTCATACACATGAAACAACAGCTGAACAGTTTACAATTATGAGCTCATAACACGTTTTGTGGCAAATCAGGGAATCCCTCTGCCTCCGCGGCGGAGATGAAGCCATGCGGAAGCTTCTGTTCCTTGACTGGATCCAACTCAGCGGGGACCAGTCCAAAGTTGATTTTGATTGCACTGATCAAAAGAAGCACCGGGTCTCGATATTTCAGCAGAGGCAAAGAACACGGAACTTCAAAGACCACCATCCTAATCCTATTTGGATTATTTAATTAAGGACTCAGGAATATTAGAGACAAAAAAGACCTGAGTTGTCCCATCGCTGAGCGACCTGTGGGGAGGGACACAGTGTGTTCATCACCAGTGTATCGTTTCAGACTGCACCATTTGAGATGAAACACACTCTTACTATGATGTTAGATGAAAACATTTTTTTTTTTTTTAACTGTGCATAAAATGTTACCGCACAGTTATAGATTTTGGCAACGACCTGCTCTTCCCATTTGTTTTGGTTCACTGCACAGGTTGGTCTTTGTTCGTTTAATTGTCATTCCAGGGAACATTCCCCAGCTTGGTTTAGATTGGTTCATGATGGCAAAAAAAAATAGTGGAAAAAATGGGGAAGATATGATCGTAACCGGGCCGCAGCCACATTTTATGTTAGATGTGGAAGTAAGTGATCTCGAGCTGGGCTATTATTAGCTCCGGCCCTGGGGAAACTGCTCCTTAGTTTAGGGGTGAAGTTTTGACCCGAACGTGGTATCGCTTGGCAGGATTAGAGGGGATGAAGGATGCACGGGCAGTGTGTGTTTGTGTGAGGAGCAAATGTGCATAGTGAGGCCGTTTTGTTTATTGATGATGGTGATGACGACATAGATGATGTCAGCTCATAAACTCAACCATGCAAATTAGGCTTGTATGATAAAACGCACTGCTTTATTGTTATGAATTTAGCCCTTTTTATGTCCATTCCCATCAGCACTGTTTTGTACTCTTTAGCTCTTGTACAAAAACAGTTCTCTAAGATGGTTATTTTATATCTCTTGCATTGTTGTGACAGTAAGAAATATCATATCTTAGATTTCCAAACAGTCCTTTTGCGAATAGTGAAATATTCCAGTGAGATTTTAACATGTTGACCACTTTCCACTTTGTAGACATATGTACAGTGGCCCTGAGAACACACTTCAGCTTAAGGAAACACATGCAAATAGACAAAACACAAAGAAATTCAGAAAACATCTTCATCAATTTGACAGCAACATGAGCTGCTAATACTGACAACACAACGGAAGTGTTTCCAGGGGACTGAAAAAAATGATGAACATGTTGTTCAATGCTTTGTGACTTTTGAAGTTAAAAGTAGTTTTCTTAAGCTGCAATGTGTCGAGGTCTCAGGGCCACCGTACATATAACCCAGGGCATGCTCACACAGTTATACCAGGTGCTAATGAACAACAACATAATTATGTACAAAACTTCCAAAGGTTCATATGATGGACTACCAGACATAATAGTGCGCTTCTAGACCTGTAAATCACTCCCAACATCGCCATCGTCTAGCTATCATACCGTAGCTACATCTATGGGAACTGTAGCTGGACAGGGCGTGTAAACCTCAGACATAACACATACTTCTTTGATTGTTGGGAAAAACAGCAACTTAATGGTTGTTAGCAAACGCTGCTCCAGCTTCAGTTTCACATCACTTGCTACTAATTTTCCCAAATAGAAATCAGGTAATATGAACATGATGTTAGACTGACTGAATGAAACAAATGGTAACTCACTATGATTCAGGCTACAGATGGTCGCCAATAAGCAGTTTGATGGATTTATCCGAGAGGCCAAAATGAGTTGTAATGGGAATCCTTTAATTATCGGTTCACCATCATAGCTTCATTCGGTCGGACTCCAATATATTCTTCAAACCGAATACATCCCGTCAACAAATTTGTTATACAAATGATTTTAAATAGTTTCAGTTCTTTTCAAAGAACATGAAGGTGTCCATTCATTTTTTTTCCAGATTGCTCATAGTGAATAAACAATCCCAAAAGCCCAGAATTACCTTGTACTAATACTGAATACAGGGTTATTTTAATAAAAAGAAAATACAGAGACGCTCATCTGCCATTAGAGAGGTTATTGTGCTTGTTTCAACTGCTCCAAGTATTTGACTTATTGTGGACACACTGAACTCTCTGTTTCCAAGAGTAATAGGAGATGCTGCAGTAAATCTCGGCCCCCTGGACTCGAAGTGAATCGCTTGGATTCAAAACACTTGGATTGTCATGCAGTTGTTGTTGTTAAAAGATATTTGATGGTTATTTTATGCTCACATTCAGATCTCAATCACTTTAATGTTTGAGAGAAGACTTGGCAAAAAAAAAAAAAGGTATCTAAATTGCTTTCGGCTTGGTGCCTGTTCAGACTTACCACAGGCATGAGTGATGAGATAAATCCACATACTGTGAGGCATGAATTTTCATTGTGGGGTGAACTATTCCTTTAAGTACACATCGTTCAAGGGCCCTTTCCTCGTTCATCGTTCTTTACGGAGTCAGATGCATCTCATACTGTTTCCTCTGACGATTCAAACCTCTGGCCTCTGAGTCAACAATCTCGCCTCTCTAACCTTCAGGCGACCATCAAGCCTCTTATTTTGAATGTCAGTTTTTATCAGACAGAGACCTTTGTTTGACTCTTTATTTTGGATTAAAAACACATTCCAGTGTGAGTGCAGATGCTTGTGGGCACCATGTGCATACAAGAGAAACACTTAATGGAGTCTGTTGTTAGTTATCGTGGGTTTGGGCTCAAACCAACTGTCTGTGTAAGAGACTAAACAAGAGAAGAGGGGATGGATGTTAAGGGTCCAAGAGTTCAGGAGGTTTGAATTGTCTCCGTCCCCAAAGGCCGGCAGTGAACGCTGAGCTCGGGTCAGCCATGATGATCAAACTGTGGGGTTCAACATAGGTGGCGGCAAAGGGAAAATGATGCTCCTACAGATAATTAAACCACACTGGTAAATACACCTTAAGATAACAGGCTGCAAAAGGTCTTTGTGTAAATCCTTTAAACTTACATTACATCCTGTAATATTACACGATGCTGTATTACTATTAACTTATTTACTAATTACCAATTATCATATTACTAAAAAGCTGCTTCTCAATTTCACTTCTTCAGGTACAAACAATAAATCCTTGGGTTGGTGAGACAACTCAGTATTCAGGACAAATGTGTGAGATAGACACAAAAACAATATAAGAAATCCAGATAAAAATCATTACCGAGGATAAAAACTGAAATGGACAGGTAAACCTTTATTTGCAGAACAATTAAACAATGGAACCCAGTACAATAACAGCCTAACTAATATCACATTATGTTGTTCTTTAACGTACTTTGTGTCATTGCACTTTCAGAAAGTGTGAATCACTTATATACAGACATGTTAGTGCATGTACCCTTTATGTTGCTATGTGTGGTTTAAGATTGAGTGTGGATGTGTGTGTGCAATTATTAATAATAATCTGAATATATGATGCATATCTGAGCAAAAGTTTGTCATTTCTGATAGTTTTTATTGAGATTTTAATATGGCCTCCGGGGAGACTAGCCTTGAGCTAAAAGAGTTCCAAATAAATGGATTAAAAACTAAAATGATTTAAAAAAAAAAAAATACTTTCCTCAATAAGTAATTCAAGTGTTCAAGTTTTTCACAAAACAAAAAAAAAGTCTGACTTTTGTTTGCAGCTTCTTTGTTGCTGTGACCAACTTGAAGGTTACTTGTGGGCAGTTACCACAAAAATGTCAAACTGTTGACCCCATGAGGGAACTGTCTCTATTTACTGTGGTCGTCTTTGTTTTTCAGCTCTCATATGACTCCTCTTTTTTTTTGGAGTGAACAGAGGTCCGGAAATAAAAGTCCCATTAATTTTCTGCATAACTAAAGGTGACTATAGCAGTTGATGCAGTTCAAGGCTCGGGTGGGCATGAAACTCTGTCTGTTGAATTCATCAGTACAAAAGATGAGCAACTGCATCAGAAAATATGTGGCTCTTTGATTTAAAAAAAAAAAAAAAAAAAAAAAAAAAAAGCTCTCAGACTGATCCATTGGGACTACTGGGACAAATCCGGGTAGGCTGCTGCATTGGTGGGCCACCAAATCCTGCAAGGTTGGATGGTGGGCCGGGCCTTGGGGTCTTGAGGGCGGTGACTGCTTTGTTGTGTCATCACAAAGTTACAATAAGTTCTGACGGCTTGTTTTAAGGATCAGTTTCTGAATACAGGCTGTGTGCATTTCTCTGTGGACTGAGGCTTTGATGCTTTCACAGTATTAATATAGAACCTAGACCTGATCTATAATCGAAAAAGACATGGAAATCTGACTCTATACAATATGGAGCCTTTAAGCTTCGTCAGTGAATACTCTTCACTTGTTCACCTTTTATGTACGAATGCAGCAAAATGTACTTTTTCCATTTGTCTTCATGTATAAAAAGACCCAGAATGAACACAAAGCAGAGTACTTGATTACTGTAAACAGCAGTGTAGAAATGATTCTGTCCCACGGTTTTTGATCACTATAAGCGGTTTCCACTGCGCTACATTGCACCCGTCTTTTGGTACTTTATACATGTACTTCATGACTATGTTGTATGTGTCTTTTCTGACTTGTATTTTATGTTAAGAATGGTCTTAAACATTAACCACCTACTGGAGCACTGTATATGTGACTATAAACATTTATGTGGTCATATCAGTATTACACTACATTAAACCCCCAACTGAATAAACATGGTGTAAATATACTGAATGAAATACATTCTTGACAGCTTACAGTTCACTTGCCAGTTTTCTTCACTCCTCACATTCAATGAGACTCTCGTTTTAATGCAGTCAAGTGTTAGTTCATGTCCTAAAGCACAGCTAAGTTTAACAATAAGCTGTGGAGCTTTGATGTCTCTAAGAGCTTCAAAGATGAGAAGTTCTTCTTCTTAATCATTAATCATGCCCTTGAAGCGAGAAAGAGATTCTCAACTGAAATGCAAAAAAAAAAAAAAGGTTTCTTAATAATAATAATAAGGATAATAAAGTAGATCCATCTAGGCCAGCCCCCCCAGTGGGATTTCCAAAAAAATAAAGTGGACACTGATCGTAGTCCAGCATCAGCAGACGGGTTGATTTGTGAAAACTCAGCAAGGTAATTGAATCCCAATCGCTATAAACAAAATGTTTGGATATTAAAGATCGTATAAACACTGTAACTGTAGCAAACAAGCTCCATCTCATATCATCATGCAACATCTGGTCACTTTTTCAAAATATATCTGCTATCTAAATAAAAGTACTTACTCATGACATGTGCCTCATACATCCAAGACCAACTGACATCCAATCCCCTTCTCAGCTTTTGTTTAGCCTTAAATCACAGTTAACTAAATAGTTTGAATGGATGTCAGATGTTTGCCATGGCGGACATTTAAAGCTATGTAAACTAAGTAATAAAGTGGGAATTCAATAAGTGCTGTGAGACCATCCTCTCTTTGACTTTTTGCTGAACAATTTCGGTGACTTTTCCACTTTTTAAAAAGTTTGCTTTCTTTTGAATGAACGTAAGACAAACCCAAAGACATGAAAAGACCATCTAACCCAAAACAGCGTTTCTCGAAACCCCGGGGGGGGGGGGTTATCAGTTGTTTTTTATGGGCATTATTAGCATAGGGTCATTATATTCCCAACATTGTCAAGAGGCGGATCTGCGTTCCTACTCCAGGAGTAAATTTAACATTTCTTAATTTGGCTGATAAATTTGGAATCATCCAGAAGTTGTAATCTGATTAAAACTCTCGGTTTGCTTTTGAAGTCTGTGAAAATGAGGAATCAATTACCGAGCGCACACCCATTTATTTCTGTGTTCCTGGAGAAGCGCAGTCATTTGCCTCATTTTAACTGTGTCAGTGCTCTGTGATTAATTAGCCACAGTGCAGACACACACATCCCAGAGAGCCTCCAAACACCCTCCAGCTTGTTAGCACAACCTGCCAACTGCAGTTAATGTTTCCACCTGTTCGTTTCAGGACAAAAACAGCCCCCCCGCCCCCCTTCCCCACCCCCTCCTCTTTCATCTGTGTGATGTTCATCATGGCAAGTTGACTGCAACACAGTCGTTTCCCAGCCCCATCCGAATCACTGAGTAATAACCTATTTTGGCTACTTGGCCCCTGAAACAAAGGCTGTTATTTCAGTTTGAATACAAAGTCTGTGAAATTGAGTATTTGCTCTATATTGTTTTGTTTTTTTGTTTTTTTTTACTCTCAGTGTTACTAATGTGTTCCAGAAACTTATCAAAATGAAATTAATATGCATTTTCATTCCATCTGCTTCAACTCACACCTTACAATGGCTGCTATTTTCCCTTTCCTGGCAAAACCTTCCCACATCATTGAACCCAGACTTTATTTTATGTCACCATTAGATCACAGCCCAAAACTGTCGCTGAATCATTTAGAAATGCAAAAGGGAACTTTAGCAGATAAACTGACATATGACAAACTGGCTAACTAGTTTACCATATCTTAACTAAAATGGCTAGCTTAAATTTTAAAGGTTATATACAAGTTAAGTTGGGTACCTTTATTTATTTATTTATTTATTTACTTATTTACACTACTATATTGCATATCTGATCTTCAAAATACTACTTCAGATTAGCCCATAGGTACAGAGCCTAGTAAACAGACAAGAACCCAAATCAGATTACATTTGCTGTGACCACCTGTCGCCTTTAAATCGGCACCAGTTCTTCTCGTACACCTGCACACAGCTTTTCAATGTACTTGGCAGGTAGGTTGTTCCAAGCATCTTGGAGAACCTCCTACAGTTCTTCTGTAGATTTAGTCTGTCTCAGTGTCTTCTGTCTCTTCATTAGTCCCAGGCTGACTCCATCATGTTGGGATCAGGACTCTGTGGGGGTCAGATTATCTATTGCAGGACTCCTTGTTCTTGTCTCTGAAGACAGTTATTTATGACTCTTGCTGTATGTTTGGATTCGTTGTCGTTCTGCAGAATGAATTTGGGACCAATCAGACACCTCCGTGATAGTGCTGTGTGATTGATAAGAATCAAAAACATCTAAAGAGACCAACACCTTTGCACAAATCTGACTGTGTGTTCTGGTTTTCCTGGGCTACATACAAATCAGTGTTGGCCCTTCTCCATCTAGAGGAAATGTTGGTACTTAAGCAGTTTACATCCATGATTACGACAATAACATTTGCACTAGGTCGCTAATAACTAGAACAGAAACACATGGACGGATCATATTTATGGACCAAGAGCAAGAGAAAAGTTTTTATCATCTTCCTATTTGTTCTGCTCCATTGATAATACAGATCAGTGCTGTCACACCCACACAGACCATTCAGCAGTTGAACTGATCAGGGATCAGATAAATGCCACACCAGCTTGATGTGCCCCTCTGTACAATCTTATATGTTGAAATTGCCCTGGCTTTGTTATCCTGTCACTTTAATAAGACAAGAGAACGATGGCTAATTTCGCCTTCGCTGCAGTTACCACAGGACACGCACTGTGGAGAGGCTACCTCCACAGAACGCTGACTGAAGTAGGTCACAACGGAGGAGTCATGCTCAAGTATGAGTCTCACAGAGACAGATGCATTCACACCTTCTCAACATCTGTTTGAGTTCGTCTTGAATGCAGGAATCAAATCTGCCAAGGACACATGCGGTTCGTTTTGAATACAGTGTTGTCTTAACACATAGAATGAGGGACAACACTGTGAACCAAGTTGTAATAAAGTGGAATTATCCTTTAACTGTACTCTCCCAGGTGAGGTGTTTCTCTGTTATACCCTGTGCTGAGCTGACACCTTGTCATTTTTGTAACTCTTGAATTTCTTTTTTTTCCTTATTTGTTTTCTATCCAGTGCTAATTAGCTGTCAGTACATTACACCTCTGATGACATCCATGTTTGTTTAGTTATTCTTCCTTTCTGCCTCCAGTGCAGCTCTCTGTCCGAAGAATATTTACAAAACTAAAGCTCCCATTCGCTCTTGTTATGCTGAATCAGACAAATGTAAATTCTTTAAAAGGCCTTTTTGCTCCACAGACCTCCACTGGAGGAAAATGAAGAATTTCCTGCAGGGTCATATCTGGTCCTTGTGCACTATTTCTGGCCTCCGCGCTCTTTCCTGTTTTCAGAGTATTGTTGGTGCAACACAGAAATTGTCCTACACAGCAACAGGTACTGTCAAAGGTTCAGAGAGGCTAACCTTTAATTGCCTGTGAGCCTCTTATTATTTTGGTTCAGCCGTTAACTGCCGACATGTCCTCACCCCCCACCACCCCCCCACCCCACCCTCCACCTACAACCACCCTCCACCTACAACCACCCTCCACACACATGCACTCATACACACATACACAGCAATGAAAGAAGATTAATCCTTGAAATTGACAATGGGATTACAGTGTTAAAGAGCATTGCCATCACTATTCTACTTCCTGCCCCCTCTGTGTCATCTGAACTGTTTCAAATCCTTTCAAAGGCAGGACTCTGTTGTGGCAGGAGCTCCCCCGCTGGGCTCGTCCTCTGAACTGTACATTGATGTCTAACTCAAGCAGACGGGTTAACTTGGGCAAAAATTAAAAGTCTGCACTACTGGAACTTATAAACGACGCATTTTAGGGCTCTTTCTTCCTCCTAATTGGTGATTGTGAGGCTAAAAAGAAAAGGAGAGGATGACTCATATCTGAATTATTCACATGCACCGGCTGTGTTACTTTGCTGTGACACCAAACAGCCTGAACCGAAGGGGAAGCTGTGCAGACCTGTGGGTTACCGCAACACCTGTTTATGACCGTCTGATTTTTAACACAAGTTGGAAGATAAGTCTGGAGGTATTTTGTATTTTTTTTGTTATTGTCAACAAAGCCCAGGAAAGGATCAAAACAAAAAACAAACAACCATTGCTCCTAATAACAAGTTGTCTGTGTATCCAAAGCCTGATACGATTTCCTCTTTATCATAAAGCTGTATTGTTGCGCTGGGTGATTCCCTCATTATGATGATGTAAGTGATCAATCGACTATTGATTATTTGCCGTTAATAATTTTATTGATTAAAAACATATAAGCTGACAATGACATGTAACTCAGGGCTCCAGACTAACAATTTTTTGAGCGTGTGTGAATCACATGGTCACATGACGCTCCCCCTCAGGCATGAGTACTGTTTTAGCCATTGTGGTTGAGAGTCATACTATTTCTTTCACTGGCTCAGTTGGTCTCTCCCTACCTGACTGATGCATCACCCGAAACACCAAGCCACTGGTTTTATTATGGAAAAAGACTGGATGTCAAAAATTGTTAACGATTAACCAATGATTGTTAACATGGCCGACTATCGATAAAGGAAATTGCTTACCATTGACATTCATATGATGAATATTGGCATTGTGGTTTATTTTGACTTAGTTTTGCTGCTGTAAATACTATATCACACCAAACGTTGTGTGAAAATAGTTCCCCATTTTTAAATATTTGTGTCTTCAGTAGTGACCGACGGGCTGAGTGCCACAAACAGAAAGTATTGAGTCAGACACTTCGTTGCTTCTTGTCTCTTTATGTGATTTGTCATCAATAATAAAAATATTTACTATTGCCATCCTCATACTGATGCTTTAACTTTAACATCTCATGAGTCAAAAGTAGTTAAACCTGTTTTTATTTTTGTTTGTTTGTTTCTGGTCATTGCAGGCCAGTGGAAACAGTTTGTTTCTCTTCTAGCTCTGTTTTTGGTCTCCACCAACTCCTGAGGGAAATATCTGGCTCTTTAGCTGCTACTGGCTCCGCTATGTTCACCAGCTGCTCTAACTATGTTGGTCTGCTGTTTGCTGCTGAGCACGGATAGTGGATTTTTCTTTTACTGAAAATACTTTAGCTTCCTGCTGCTAAGAAGAGTGAGAGTGAATCGCAAGTCAAAAAAAAAAAAAGAGGAAGAGTAAAAGAGTAGAGCTGGTGCCAGACATCTAAACAATGAGCTGAATCTCAATATAAAGGTCTGTTCAGCTGAGCTGAAGATTCAGGGGATAGTTTTCTGTGTTATTAATATTATTATTATTATTATCATTATTATTATTGATCATATTTGCTTTAAGGCTTCAGTTGCAGATGCATTTGTTGCTGAAATACAGACTGCTGTAATTCTCTCAAGGCACAGATGACAACATCCTTTGAAATGTTTTGGAAGTCTCTGCCTCTAGATAACTTTAAATGCAACCTAGAATTTTACTTTAATTTTTTTTTTTTAGAGTGGATGCCCCATTTTTTAAAATCTTGGAGAATAGCCTGCCACACTTCAGAAATTAGCTGATGTAAATGCAGACAATGCTGTGGGACAAAAATAGTTCCCTGATATGTAAATGAACAACCCAGTGTAAGTAACAAGATACGCAGGCACAGAGGGGCTGCTCATGGTCATCATTTATTTTAGAATTAAGGACAACTCAGGTTTTATTTATGCCTATATCGTAAACATTCTGAATACATAATAAACATGGTCTGCGATAAATTTAATTTCCAATCATAACGAGCCATGATTTGCCACAGTCTTAGCTCTGCATCTGAAACAGATGTGCTCTAACTCGATCCTGGAACAGTAGATCCTGCAGGACCAGAACCCCTGGAGGACGGTTTTCTGTGTCTTTTCACATTGGAAACGTAAAAAATTAAGACGTTACACAAGGAATATATACTCTTGGGGCTGCTCTCTGCTGTGCAATTTTTCATTTATGCTCTCTGCTCTCACAGGAATCTCATGACATCATATCACGGACTCCAGCTATGTTGTGAGTCCCCCCAGTTGTGTTTGCTACCGCAGCAGACTCACACCGTCTCACATGTCTCCTTTTACAGTATATGTCAGCCTTGAGCGGGGACTGGGGAGAAAATTGTTCACATAGCACACATGTGTCATTCTTAACTATTCACTTAACTCCTTTTAAACTTTCATGCAGCTAGTCAAGGGACTTCTCCCAAATTCCCTTCACCCCCCTCTCTTCTCCCCCTCATACTTTTCCAGAGTGTAGAGCTGACTGGATTGTGTTGCTGCAAGGCATCCTTAATGCCTGCTATCACTACAAAGATGTCTGCGCCTACCGTCTTAACCACACAGTCAAGCTGCATGTTTGTGAAGTCAGCTGAAGCTTGAAACAAAGATTACACATAGTGGAAAAATTAATGTAAAGAAAAGGCTCTTCTCTTCCTCAGTGGTAGGAATACAGAATGTGACAGCAGCTCATTTTTATCATGTGAAAGTAACTGAGACTAGTGCAACTGAAACAAATCTGGTTAACCTTAGAGTTCATTTAAAGGTTGGTGTGTTTATACTGTTTCCTATACAAAGCCAGACAGCTGCGTATCAATATGAAGCACTTGAGGGGAATTCAGCACTGAAAAGTCTCTGATGACTTGATGACAGGTCCATATATTGCAGCATTTGCAGCAAATCCAAATGTGTGTTTGGAGACACATATTGACCCAGGAGATCTTAATCAGTGGTTCATTCATGACTTCATTACAATGCTCCATTGTTGCCTTAATTTTAACATCCCTGCTGGTTAACCTCAGGCAGGTCTTAAGAGTGCTCCTCTAGGAACGGCACAAAACTTCCTCTAATGTGCACAGCTGAGCTGAAACTGTCTGCTGGGCCAGACCAGCATTTATAACAGCAAAATTCACCTCAGTGGAATTTACTGTGATCAGTAAATTCACATACAGTACATTCAGTGTACAGAGTCCAGGCCTTGGACTTGAGTCTGACCCAAGTCCTGATTTTCAGGGCCCATTATTCGACTTGGACTTAATTTATACTTTGGCCTTTTTCTATGTTTTTATGCCCCCGCAGATGCAACACTCAGAGGCAGAGGCATTATGTTTTGGGTTGTCTGTCAGTCTTGAACTGATTAGATTTTGGTTGTCAAAGGTTAAAGTAACAGTGACCACACAAAACACGGTTTTGGCCTTGTGAACGCAATATCCCGGGAACCTTTCAAGGTAATCCCTCCACATTTGGCCCAAATGTCCACTGGGACTCAAGGATGAACTGATTAGATATTGGTGGTCAAAGGTCAACCCATAACTGAAGACTTCACACAGTCATTGTGACAAAATTCCACAGAAATGGTTTTTGGTATTTAACATGATTCAGGATGCAACCTGAAACTAGTCTGAGTGGCGGAGATGTATATCTGTGGTAATTCTAGTGGTTTTTTTTTTTTTTTTTTGTAATATTCATTAATCATTTGGCATGAGATATTGATAGTTAGACCTTTATTATTTTTACGTCAGCTCTTTGTACCAGAGTGCAGTAATGGAGCCCATCTTTGAACTCGACTCAGGCTCGCACTCAGACTCAGGTAATGTGGAATCAACTCGAACACTGGGGACTTGACTCAGACTCTTCTTTGGTGAATCGGAGTTGGACTCGGACTCAAACACTAGGGACTACTGTCTTCAACAAGAGTGTCACATCACCTGCAAGGGGTCACTACATCACCAAGCTGCCAGTATGTCTACATACAGTAATTTGTGAGGATGTGAAGTGAAGTTAGAAGTTCAAAGTATCTGTACATGTGTCTTAGTATCTCCTGGTTGCAAACCAATACAAACACACTTTCTACAAAGCCAGAAATCTGCTGTCTGCTTTCTGGTGTGAACAGGCAATAGGACCTTCACTCAGTTAAGGTTGTCTTTCACTGGACTGATATTTAACAGTGGATTTAGTAAAGATGAAATCAGGCTCACAAAGTTTAAAAAAGACGTGTAGCTTTCTTTTAGCAGCCATGTGCACCTGTTTTTGTGAGGGACTATGAGGAATGGGTTGAATGCTCAGCTCAGTGCTGTGTTTTTATTCCTTTTTTCTCTTCCTGTTTGGATCATGTGAGGATGCCATCCCGATGGTTTATTATTATTATTATTATTGGTGCCACAGCACAAAGTCATCAAAGACAAACATTGTTTCTTTCCACTGAGGAAACCATCAAAAGCGGGGTCCTGGTGGCCCAGCGGTTTAAAACACATGCTGTGTAATCTTAACGATCTGAGTTCAAGCCTGGTAAGGGGCTGTTGTTGCATGTCAACCCTGTTTTCTATTTTCATATTTCCTGGTGCTCTTTATTGTCATGTATGTAATTAAAGACAAGGAAAAGGCAGAAAAATGCTGAGCTGAAATGCAGCAGGATGAATGAAGGGCATTATTCCAGGACAGTGGCCTTGGATGCACTCGCTGATTTTGCAATGGTACCTGTTGTGAATTCGGTACTTTACGGGGACTGTGTAGATTATATTGTGTATAGCAACAACGCCAATTATGAATATCAATTACGTAAGTATTATAAATTATTACATAAGCATTATGATTGCCAGAGAGATTCTTAATGTGTCTTGTGTTTCCTTATCAGCGGATGCCTGTGGAGAAGTCAGAGACTATGTAAATGTTAAGGATACTTACCTGTGCTTTATATGGCTGAGATTTACTAGACGTTACTAGAGTGCAGCTGCTGATTCAGTATTTGGCTAGCTAGCAAACGTCATATTGCACCTGTCTATGTAGGCTTGTAGCTGATATATGATGCAGTTTTATCTTATCATTGAATTGGAGTGGATGTTTATTCTCATTTGAACAGTGTGGGGATGTTTGTGTTTTTTCAGTATTTGATAGTTAGCGATTAACAGCTAACTCCTTGATAAGGGATAGAAATTAAGAGCTGTGATATTCATGCACCATTTCTTTGTATTATTTTCAGAAACTACAGTCAAGCTTATGACTGCCTGTAATTACATTACCACCTTACAACACAGTAAAGAAGTTGAACTCCACCTGGTGACTTGGTGCTCTCTGACAGGAGCCCTGTAGGAGCCGATATACATTATCTCGATATATATAAACAGGGCTGGTACCCAACAGTACCCCATAGAGGCCCCCTAATCCCCAAATTAAGTCCCCCTTCACTTAAAAATGTGTTTTGGTTGTTGTTACTTCTCTTGGATGTTTGAGCTTCACTGTACACACTGGTGTATGTCACTAGAAGGCTGTTTTCACATCCATCTCCTGGGGGTGGAAAGTTTCTTTGAGCTCAGCTTAAATCTAAGTTTTAACATGCGTAGCTGTGAGCAGGATTTCTGACATCACAGATAACGGACCAGTCCTGGTCCAATAGGCAAGCCTCCAGAACTCATACACCAAAAATAGACTTTTCATTGAAGTAGGAGACATCATGTGTCATCGGTTAAACTTCTGAATTGAGAGATATTTGCATTTAATAGATTCTGGATTTTGCAATGAGTGAGGAGGCGTAGATGTAACTGTATGAACAAATTATTATTCAGAGTATTTTTATGTATCTTTGGACATGTCTCAAGAGAGGATCTTTAATTGTGAGCAACAGGGTATTGACTTTCACACTGATGGAAAATAGCCAAGACATTTAAAATTGACTGAGGCTTCCAGAAGTCTCATCTTAAAAAAGGCACAGGACTGCAACAAATCCATATTTAACCACGATAGTCCTGGTTCCTAGATCAGCAACATGACCTAACCATTCTATTTTCAATCTAGGTCTATCCAAGCCATTTCCACTGTGAAATCAGAGTAGCATGTCTGTGAGATGTGTGTCAGTAAGCTATGCGTCCAGAGAGCTGGGCGTCATTTATCAGTCTAGGCTCGGGGGCCGCTGGGAGAACGTAACTCAACCGGACACCGGAGCCTAATCCGCACAGGTGTCTCTCTGTAAACCGCCAGCTGCTCCTGACATGCAACCCCTCCATTTAGGTTCTGTGGGTGTCATCTAGGGTAATACAAGTCAATTCATTGATTCAGTGTGTTATTATAGCTCAGTAGTGTTGTTGTGGAGTTTGGAAAAGTCTTCGGTATGTCAAGATTAGACGTGTGAAGCTCATTAGGCTGGCCTGAAGTGCTTCAAAGACTGGAAAAATACTTTGAAAATCTAACTGCAAACAAATATATGTGTTATTCAACCTTTACTTTACCAAGACAATCAGCCTTATTGAGAGCAAAAATCTCCTTTTCAAGTGTCCTGGTCAAGATAGGCAACAACGACAATGAGTTACAGACTAATAACCTAAAAATAAACGAAAATATGTCACAAGATTATAAATAAACAGCAATGTAATCATATAGGATCCCATTCTTAAGCTAACCTAAATGCACCATAGTTACTCTAAGGCTGGGAACACACTGGCTGCATGGCATGTCCGTGGTGGCTGTGGAATGTCTTGGTTTTCATTTCGGCGCCCATGTTAACGGGTTAGAGCGGACACACTGCCTGCGTGACATGCCTTGTCTCACGCCTCGCAGCTGCGTCGCATTATCTAGAGATTCGGCATCTTGCCTATTTTTCACATGTGATGCGTCTTCCAGCAATAATAGATAGAGAAAATATCTGTTTATGTCATATTGACATCATACCAGCAACATAAAAGTGACACCTTCTACTAAAGTTGTCTATGTTAGGCTGAATCTGAATATAACACAGAAATGAAAAACTATATTTTTTATCCATTTTAATAGCTGCATGTGGAGACAGTGGCACTCTACTGATGTTTTCTGTCAAAAATAATTCAGAAATGAATTTATAATGAAAGGTAATCCAACATTCCAGTAACCTGCAAACTCTATATAGAGAGATAGAGCTGCAGTAGCAGCGACACAGCAGACACGCAGCCAGTGTAAACACAAACACGTTTGCGACCTGCAGCAGGTCAGCGACGCAGCGTCCAACGCAGGAAGTGTGATCGGGCATAAGAGCAGTCTAAAACATCAATAAAAAAGACCAGTTGAAAACTACCAAACAACAGACTAACAAGTCCAGATTCTAATTTATGGAGTTTCCATCCTAATTATGGATGTATATCATTTTTTTTAAACAAATGTTCCTTTCCTTTACAATGTTCTGATGCCTACAAACTCAAATCTACTGGTCATTTTTCTAAATTAGGTGGTAAATCACTCAGTTTATGAAACATCAGAAAAATAAAGAAAAATGTTCATCACAATTTCCTAGAGGCAATGGAAACCTCATTAAATCTCTTGTTTTCTTCCACCAACACTCCAAAACCAGAAATATTTATTGTAAGAAGAGGAAAAGAAGGAAATTCAATCATCATACTCCATCGTTGAAACTCTTCATATAAAGTCCCAAACAACATCTTGGAGTCAGAATTTCGACCAGCTCCTCAGCGACCATAAAATGCCCAATGTACAGTACATGTTGAAACATCTGACATGTGGCAGACAAAAGCAAACATGTGCCTTTCAGCCTCTACATCATTTTTCAGTTCAAAGCAAAGATTAATAACGGCATGGAACAACAAGGCCCTCCGCGAAACTCCATCAGCTCACGCTCGACTGACCCAGCACAGAGGAAATGTAGTTCGGATGGTCTGAAAAACTCCCAGAAGCGCAGTTGTCCCACCGGGGTCCCACCGCCGTGCAGCACAGTAGCCCACTGTGGAGGCTCAACCAGCTCTGTGTACTGAAAGTCATGTGCCGTTAACATTTCAACAGGTTTGTTTTATATTGCTTTGGGAATGGAGCTTGGTGGTGATGGTGGGGTGGGGGGGCCCCATATGCAAGCGGTATGTCTTCTGACCTCTCCTCTTTCACATTAAATCACATGTTGTGTTTGCTTGTGGTTCCATTGAATTATTTGTCTGAGGCAGCGGCCACATCCAGAGATGGTGTTATCGTTAAGTTGACGGAGTCTATGGTGAGAGATACCCTGAACCACAACGTCTTCTGTGCTGTTCATGTAACTCTCAGGGTTTAGGTTTATTTTCTTTTACATTGAGCAGTCCAATTTGAAGTGGTCTACATGATTCCCTAAAATGAGACCCATTTAGTTATTATTTTTAGTTAATAGTTTAGTTTGAGTTTTAATTCTTAAAAGTCCCATATCGTGAGAGTGAGATTTCCATGTCTTTTTTTATTATACAGCAGTTCTAGGTTCTATATCAATACTGTGAAATTATCAAAGTGCACAATCCACAGATAAAATGCACATATGTATTCAGAAAGAAACTGAGCCTTAAAATGAGCCGTCAGGACTTCTGTAACTTTGTGATGTCACAACAAAGCAGTCACCACTCTTAGCCATGCACTAAGCCCAGCACTACATGCCCTTGGTCTGTCTGAAGTACAGCTGCCCCCAACCAAAGATTTTACTCGTGACTGGTAGTCGGTAGTTCAAGCCATTAGTCGACTAGGTTGGTAGTTGATGGTTTGAGTACGAAGCTGAGAAAGAATGTTATAAGTAACATTGCTACCATGCTAACATGGTGATATATTAGAGAAATTCAAAACTGTAACAATGAGCCTATAAAATATAAATTTTGCAAGCACATGAACAAAGCCAACTGCCTGTTAATGACACTGGCAAAAGCAGTAATGATTCTGATTGTGTCAGAACAATAAACCTGTGTTTACTGTGGTTCGATATTTGAGGTAGTGTGTCCCCTAAGAGTTGCTGTAAGGCAGGAGTTGTTGGCGGAGTTCCATTTGTGACACATGGGTGTTTATCATGTTACATCTCTATGCCCTGTTTATTACTTAATTACTAAATATGCCCAGTTAGATGAACCCAAGATGTTTAATAACCACAGCTCTGTCTGTGAGTAACTGGGTGACTGAGTGTCTCCACTTCCTGAGGAGTTGGATTTTTATTCTCAGTCGAAACTTGGTTGACTAAGACTCTAAGTTTTAGGCAGCCCAAGTCTGCAGGGCACAAAATCTGCACCTCAGCACTTCTGAAGCTCACTGGCACATCGTAGCTTCGATTTTGGACTCGAGCTTTTCTTACTTTTACTTTACTAGTTCTTTAACGGTGCATTAAAGAACTTTTTGAGGTGATGAGACTGAGCCCCTCTGAACTCAAAGTGATTTTAAGAGTCTCTCAGAGTCCCAGCAATGAAAGATATGGTATGCAATGGGAGAGGGGGGTCTATGCTGTCAGTTACATTAGTTGGTCATAAAATAATGCCTTTTTTTTTAATGATCTTTAAAAATGTCACTAATATGGTAAAGAGAACGAATTTGTCACCAATATAAGAAAATACCTCCATTTTAAACTCTAAATAACTCTAAATAAAACGGGGTTATACTGTAGATTATAGACACTAGCATTTCCTATGCATTATAGAATCACACACATTATTGCATGCAAAGGAAGGGGTTAAGCCCCATCTTTTCACAGGAACACACACTTAATTCTCTCTCTTTGAAACAAAATGAGCATTAATTTCATACAGACAGCAGAAAGAGCCATTAACTAAATCTGTTTGAGGGCCCCCCTTTTTTTTTTTTCACGCGTGGAAGGGTTAACTACTCAGGTGGAATGAGAACCAGAAGTGACTGTTTCTAGATGAGTCACCCAGAGGAGAGAAAGAAAAGCACTTGTCTCTCATTAACACGCAACCCCTGGATGGCTGTTTCTGGAGTGCATTTGCATCCACCTGTTGACCCTGGCTCAACTCGTTGCCTTGTCCTCTCTTGAGGGAGCCTGCACGTACCAGGTGTTTCCCATCGCATGTGATGCATCTCCCACTGTATAACCGGAGTAAATGCTCCCTCTTTATTGCCATCTCTGCCGGAGCCAAACAATATGTTTTTGACACAGTTCTCTGAGACTAAGCCAGCGTGCCAAGGATCTCACATGTTTCATTGTATAAGGGCCTCCTGATCGGGGTTTATCCCAGCCTGCAATATTGGGAGACTAGACCACAGGAAATCCCGAGTGAGCATGAGCACACAACTCCTATTCAGCAGAGTGATTAGAAGCTTTATTTTTGTACAAGAGGGTGCCACACACACACACACACACACACACGCATACACACACTCGCACACAGAGAGCAGAGTACGGCGCGTGTGTCCTTGTGGCATCGCATGCAGGCAGGCATGCGTTTTGTGAATAATGAGTTCATGGGATCACGGCTGGTTTGGCTTCAGATAAAACCATTTACTTTCAGGGTAGAGTATATTTGGCTTTTAATTTAGCTAAGCCTACATAACTACCTGATCAAGCCCCTGATTCACAGCAGGCTTTGGCGACCTACAGCGCGGGGCTCACGCATGGCGGCAGATATAACTCCCCTCGTGTTGTTCTAACATCCCTGAGAGTGTGAGGGTGCAGCGGCGTGTCGAGCTGCTGGAAAAGCATTGAAGACTCAAAGCACAGGGTGAGAGACGGGTTTTCTCGTCCAAAAAAAAAAAAAAAAAAAAAAAAAGGCAGAAAGAGACAAAGACAGTCTGAGACAATAGCTTGGCTCCAAGCCGTCGCTTGTTGCCTAAACTGCTGATTTAAAGTACAGACATCTATTTCTTGAGAGCCCCGTTTCCTGAGAGTCTCAGTGACCTCTCCTCACCCTCCAGCCATTCTCTGCTTTATTAGCACCCGCCGCTGGTAGCGGAAGCCCATTCAAACCAACAGGGACAGGAAGAAGCCAGTGTCCTCATCACAGTGCCAGCTGCTCCCAACTTAATCTGTCAGACGGGTCCTTTCAGCAAATTCAATTAGAGAAGAGATACAAGATAATAATTCGGCGACTGCTGCAGCTACACTGGCCACAGTCGAGGATCGACCTTCTCACATCGACAGGAAGTGAAAAAAAGCGGCGGCCTCCGAGAAAACTGAGGGTTTGTGGGAAAATTAAAGGTCTCCATATAGGTTTGTGTAAACAGGAAATGGAATGCCTTACTGTTTTCCTTTTTCCGCCTCTCGCTTACATATTGTTGTTACATGTAAGGAGGTTCAGGTTCATTTCATCCTGACTTGGTTTCTGGTAAAACAGAGCTGGAAATGACGATGTAAACAGGAATCATGTGCGGCCTGTATCGGTACAGTTCAGAGCAACAGTGTCAAAAGACATTGAGCCCTCGTGTCTTTGAGTCCGGTCATGAAACCTGAAGCATCTGGGAAAAGCTCCCGGCACCTTTCCTCCGTCTGTGATCACGGTGGTTTCATTCAGCTGTTGTCACAGGCTGCACGGCGCTGCTGAGAACCCGCTGATTTAAGAGCTCTTGGTTCCACTGCTGGATGTGACCTTAGAGAGGTGCAGAGTTTGGCCAAGTTTTTATTTTTTTTTTTTGTCTTTTTCTCCATGTTACCATTACACTCAAGGCAGAAGATGGAATATTGTGAAAGAATAAGACTTGATATATTTTCCATTGTTGGAAGATAAACTACTGCTTTTCTTTTTAGCATAAAAGAACAAAAGAGCTTTTGAACAGTGGCTCAAAATTATTTGTAGTGTCTCTGTTGTGAATTTGATATTTAAGTATGGTAGCTGTTATTACTTTGAATCAGCCAGTTTGTGGCAAATGCACACTCACCCACCTGTCACTCAAAGCAGTCACGCCCTCATTCATGTGGGTCCAGGTTGGGTCCAGGTGGGCCGTACTGGGGGTATAGGTGAGAGCGGTGACTATTTTGTTGTGACATCACAAAGTTACAGATGTCCCGATTGCTCATTTTAAGGCTCAGTTTCTGAATACAGGCTGTGTGTGTTTCTCTGTGGCCTGAGCGCTTTGATACTTTCACAGTATTAATATAGAACATATGTATGTATTACTTGGCCTGTTATCGGATGTGTTGGTATCTTTTGATCTAATTCTCTTCCAACGCTGATTTCATTGTTTCCTCAAAGTCTCTGAATCTAAAGTGTGTCCACAATCCTCTGCTCATTTACAGTGTTTCAGGTCTTTCTCTGCCGAGCTGCTCGGTAAAGCATGTGTTTTGAATCTTTTTTTTTTTTTTTTTGTATGATTTCTCCCGCTATTTACTTCCTCTGGAAAATGTCTAATTTCAACTCGAGAAGTTGCGCCTTAGTTACTTTTGCGCTGCTTTCATTCCACTAAATACAGTCGTGTGCATGGACTTGCTGACAAAGACTGAAGCAGACAGTGTGTATGAGTTTCAGAGATTGCCGTTGTCTCAAGTAACCATACCTCATGCCAATTATGCAAAAGTTGTAAACACAACCAGTAGGATAATGATAATAGGAAAAATATGCCCCAGCTCTCTTTGGAATAACAAACATGTTTCATCCCAAAGAATAAGAACCTCAATCTGTGTGAATATTCAACATCAGGACAAGCTTCTAAACTTCCTAAAAGTCCTACCTGCTGTCATATATTGTTTACAAATGAGTAAAGGCAGAAGAAAGACATTGAAATGAGCCAATTAGGAAAAAACGTTGAGCATGTCTCAGGGGCTTTGCAGGCAGTGCCATAAAGTCCCGCTCACGTCCTATCATTTGTCTTTATAATTAATTGTTCAAGCAAAAGTTGAAAAACAACCATTTGTAACATGGGCATTAGTCATCATCGAGAGAGGCGTACCCTTCACACAAGGACAAAATTATACCCCTCTTCTCGTGTGAGCTTCATTCAAACAAGGCACTAAATCATTTAACACTTTCTCAGATGTTCCTCCAAGAAATGAAGGAAACGTAAGTGATAAAAAAAAATGGTAGTTCAAGAACTATTAGGATACAGGAGAAAAAAAAAAAAAAAGATGACAGACATGTGCTATTAATGACCAACATCTGCAATGTCGAGAAGATGTTGCTATTCAAGCCTTACAACAGGAATCAAAGACACGTGCGTGGCAGAGGGTTAGCGGCACTATGAGTTCAGCCAAACATCGCCTGGCACTTTGTAGTGGGCATGCAAAACAACCATGGTCTGCTGAAGAGTGGTCCCTCAACACGGGAACAGCTGCTCGCACGTTCAATTCTAAACAGACAAGAGGGTTTGGTAAACTACTGTTGCGCCAGAGTCAGGTTTCTCCATCCTTCCCCTCTGCCAGCCGTCACTGTTTGTAATGAAGCACATTAAGTGTGTCCCCAATCGCTGTATGAAGTCACTAAGTGAGTGAATATGAAAACCACATTGGGATCCTCTCTCCTCGAAGATGGCAGCTTGTTTCATCCTAAGAAAATGACATCCTACACCTCCAAATGTGCAGATTGTAATTTAAGACCACCCCAGGCGAGTCCGAGTCGATTCCGAGACCTGGTTCAAAGGCAGTCGAGACAGGAAAATTAGAGGAAACCAATATTATGTTCCTGCATTACTGGAGGACCAAGGTCTCAGGACCACAACTGTAGGAACCTAGTTTTTTTACAGTGCCACCTAGCGAATAGGATGACTACAAAACTGCAATAAAGCTTCTGTCTTGCAATTCAACTTGGTTGCTAATAGTTGCATGTTGGACAATTTGTGTAATAAGCACAATTAGGTAATTATCAGGTAAAATAAAGATGGAATCTTATGGCCTTTGAAGTCACTAGATCTAGACCAGATATTTGAAAAGCAAACTACAAGGGCAATTCAAATAAAGACCAAAACACTGTACAGTGAAGACGATTCAGAACAGCCACAAAAAAGAGACAAGTTCAAGATCCAAGCTGGACTCTCGAGACCAGACTTAAGAGCAGAGCAGGTGATACGGTGCAGTTGTACTTGTGCATCTTGACTTTACAGTGAGGCTGTAACACCAGGGTTTAGGTCTGGATTGCTGCCTGCACCACTCATGCCAAGTTATTTGAATTTATCTCACCTTGGACAAACACTGGCACAACATGTTTGGGTACACTGATAACACACATTTCTGTATTTCTGTGGCTGTACCAGCATCAACATTTATATTAATATTTTTAGCACATGGAAATATTTCCTTTGCGCGCCTCCTGAGAATTCTACAAAATCATTCTTATGAAATTCTCCTGCTGAAACCTGCTTGACGTTATCTGGATTTATTATGAACATCTGGTACTTTTATCCCTATCATAATACCTTCATGTCAGAGATATGAGCATTTAGTCTCTTTGTGAGGGTTTGCCATGAATTCATTTAACAGCGGACACAAGAAGCACTTATATATGATCTTCCCTCCAAATGTATATACAAAAGACGCAACAGAGACTACAGCCGCGCCTGTTTATCAGAGAGATGGACTGGCCATCATATGCGTGTCTTGCCAGTTTTATCCAACATGTTTCAATTTTCATTTCAAGAGATGGCACAAGTCTAAAAACAGGACAAAGTTGGTTCCAGACAGATGGAGAAAGACTCTGGAAAAACCAATGCCAGCTTAGACAATCTGATTCTTGATCACGATCTGCGCACCAAAGCAAAAACTGGCATATTTTTTAAAGAAGCCCGCTGCATCTTGGTACCAGAAAAATCTCACCAGGATCTTGATGCGAACTTCTCTAATTAGGTTTCGATCTGTTTCCTATCAGCGCTTGATTGAACTTGATGGCTTCTCTTCTTGGCATGACAGTGAAAGCAAGAGTTCTCGAGTGACATTTAAGCTGTGCGTGCTTTTGCAGTAGCAGCAGTGACAGATCTGAGTCTGTTTGTGAGACGGAAACATGCAAAACAGACTGGATAGGGTTCAAAAAAAGAAAAAGAATGGGTGCAAGTTTGTGGCTCACATTGCAGAGGGCGTTCATGCACGTAGGGACAGATAGCGTGACAGTTGTAGCACCGTGTGTTTTGTATTTCTTCTTCTTCTTTGCACTGAGACCACAGTACCCACCCAAAATGGGATAATAGAGCATATTTTCACATATTTTTAGATTAGAAGTACTGTGGAGTTTCCAAAAATGTTTATTCCATAATTAAACAAAAGATTTTATGATGTTTCCATGAGATAAAAAGCATGGAAGGCTGGAATGGGCTGATTTTAAGAAAAGAAGCAAAAAAAGAAGCTGAGAAATCACATGATAAAACACAGCTATGCCACACTGCTGTAATATAAACACTAGTGTAGGACTCTACCATGTAAACTGCCAGCACATGCAGCTGCATTTTAAATTCAAATGAAGCCAGTTGTGAGGAGTTGGGTTGTGGATTACTCCAATTGCTCCAGCGAAGCTGTTTAGTGTCCAACAGGAGAAGAATGTGGTCGCACTGGCCGACTACCAGCTGTGAATGTCTTTCAGCATAGTAAAGTAATATGGAATTAAAAAAGTGCATGCATTCACAGCAAAATCCATTTTTGGATGAGTGAAATATGGCCAGAGGGAGAGAGCAATAGCATGGTACACTACCATAAATCAAAACCTTAAGACAAACTCAAGGTATGACACTGGTAGAGAGTTTTCTCAGCCTGTGTGGAGCTACCAAACTGAATAAACTAACATTCGAGTGCAGAGGGATATTCCAATCAAAACTAAGAGCGGGGTATTTAGTGCAAAGTATGCATGGCAATACCCTATAATCCTCCCTGTAACTAGTTAAACCCAAACACTACATGGCCTCTTGTTAGAGACTCAGGTTTTAATCCTGTCTATCATGCTGTTTTTCACTGTGGCATGATTGTTGGATTCGGTTTGCACCGCTGCAGATAAAGCAATATATGGAGGCAGAGGAACTGTGAGTGCACAATCCTCTGAACCCGCACCCGAGTGGTTTATTCTGGCGTCCAACCTCCTGTTCTCACTCTTTTTAAAACTACTGTGCGGCGGACAGCGCAGCACTGTCAGTTCTCCTCATCTCTGTGAAGAAACAGAGCGCTGGCCGCCGGACAAGTTCCCCTTCAACGTCCAAACATCCAAATCAACCTGTCCCAGGTGCTTCGTTTGCCTCCTTCCTCTGAGTGGCCCACATCCTCTCACCCCAGTGATCCCTCTTTCAGCTCTGAAACAAACGTCTCTAGCAGACACTGAGATACACTCACTGTTGGCTGTTTGTGCAGATCTCATCCTTGACAAGGACAGAGAGGCACAGGCGAGGGGAAACTTATCACATGTGCAAAAATGAGTCTGAATTCTTGCCCCTCGTATTCAGCAGCCAGTTTTATTAAACGCGCCCTCAAAAAAGTGTGATCCAGCGTGAAAAAAATCTTGCAGCTACCACATGAGGTGGCTTAAGTCCAAGGCAAACACTCCCGCCGGTGTGTACACCAAGACAGATGACTATAGGACTCAAGGCCTGGCTAGCACAACGTAGCCCTATTCAGTATTTATTTTCACAGTTCAAAGCACTGGCAGCAGCCCACTTAGTGTCTGCAGTCCAGTCCAATGCACCCCTGATTGCCACAGTGAGGCTTCGCAGCCCACAGTCATATACTGTAGCTGGTGCCAGCTACTAACTCCACATCTGCAGTACCCCAAGAAATGGCAAGGCAGCATCCAGGAGGAGGAAGGGGGGGTTGAGGGTAGGCTTAAGGGTAGGGGGGTAAAGGGATTCCTCTGAAACCACACTTTGCTGTCGGTTGAACGGCTGCTTTGTGCAGCGTAGCGTGATCGCACAAGCCACATTAAAGGACGAGTTCTGTTTTTCACCAGAGCAGTGATAGGTAATGTCTCGCAGGCCGCAGATCTGAGCGCTGAACTTTGTGCCCTTGGCTGTGAGGTTTATCACTGCACTAACTGGATACCGTCATACCCACCCACACAGGGCTCCACTCCACAAAAAAACCTGTCTGATATACAAGCTACCGTATAGAATTGTGGAGGATGCTGGGTCATATGGGGATGCAGATGTGAGTCGAGAGGTGTCTCATGTTTCTCGGGATACTTTTACTGTCTGGGAATTCCCCCATCTCCTACCAGTGATTTCCTCAAAGAGGGATAAAGGTGGAAAATCTCTTAAATGATGAGGAAAATGTTGTGGAAAAACTTTTAAGAAGTGATCATTGGAGACGACACAGAACAAGCTCCGCTCGGAGTGGTGTGATCAGAAATCTAGGTCATTTAATTTCATTGTGATCAAGTTTTATTTCCCTTTGTCTGAACTGCAAACGTGCACACTCTGGAGTTTCACTCTGTTTGCATTCACAGCTCATTACTGAACCAGAATGTTGCCATACTGCAAATAAAGGTCCAATGATCGCTATCAACTCCAATAACACTCAACTATGAGTTTAATTTTCAGTTCAGCTCTCATTTTATGTAGGCTAAGTGTCACACTGTGTGAGTGATGTATATTTTGTTTTGAAAAGACACTGTTCATCACTCAGAGAAGCCTGGGAAAAATGTGAATATGGATCTTTAGCTCACAGTTATTGGCCTCTTCAATATTTATTGCCAGATTAATGAACAATTGGGAAAAGTCAGCTTCAAGTTCCATTTTAAAGTTCAAGTCCAATACAGTCTCTAATGGCCGATTTGCATGAACGCAATAAACAAAAACATACTAGAAACACACTTTAAACACAAGCGCCAAAAATATCTTATGCTTGGATGGCAGTTACTTGAGTTGCATCCAGCATCTTAATTTAGAGGAGGTTTTTCAGCAAAATTAACGCAAATTATTGTTTCAGCTTCCAACTGATTTTATGCATTTTGTATTTTTTGACCAAACACTCTGTTCTGCGCTTTGCTGACTTGACCCCAGAGAGCCCTTCAGCAGTAATGTAATGGCTAAGAGACTAAATCAAGGTTGGCCAATACATACATACGCTACGTTTTTATTGCCTGGCTCCTCCTCATGAAGTCCCTCCACTCCAAGTTTTTTTTTTCCCCCTCTCAGTCTGGAGTCTGTCAGATGCAGTTGTTAGCTTGTCTGCTATATGTGATTTGTGGGCCATTATTCACAACAAGCTCATCAACCTGACTGTGTTGGATCACCCCTCTGTGCTTATTAGTCTAGGCAGTAAGTACTGCACGACAGCGAGGACCAGTAAAGTTTCCTCACTCCCGTAACAGTTTGGTTTTTTAGGATGTGTCCAGAACAAGTACAGCAGAGTTCATATGTTTTCTGACTATTAATAAAACATAATTTCTCTTAATGCCATAATTGCATGCAGTACGGATATTGAAAGAGTTAAAGCATGTTGCTGTAATAATTCCTCCTCTTCAGACTGACCCTGAGGCGATGCCTCCTAGACTTCCTTGACTTCACCTTCAAAGATGGGCAAAACTTCATTCAAGTTTAGCCAAAGCTAGTATGAGGCTTCAGCAGCCTTCCTGGCAGTTGTGGGGAGGTCTTGTTGCCAGTGTTTTTGTTCAACAAAAAAAAAAAAAACCTACATCAGACTATATCCCTCCTCTGTGGCTCAGCAAAGGAACACTGTACAGGGATATTAAAAGGAGGAAATTCATACAACCAGTCTATGTGAGAAATTAAATACAAAATAAAATGCTGCCCTCAATCAGAGATGGTTTTGTCACTCCTGGTGAGTAAAAGTGAATAGAAGAGAGAATTTCACACTCTTAATGCTGGAGCTGTCACTTCAAGATCTACTTTTTTGTTCAGTTTCATGCTGGAATAAAAAGGCTGGGGGCGCCCGTCAAAAAGAACCAGACAAATTAAAGTCCAGTTGCTCCAGAACAACAGCTGGCAGTCGATAGTCACATAAAATGCACACTTACGCATGTGCTTCGGGCAGGTTTTAATTACCAAACAAGTCTACTTTGGGTTGTTGAGGAGACAACAGCTGTTTGCTTGTCGCCATGCCGACTGTAGGACAATTACTTTATTTGTTGGCCTGTGACCAAAATATATAATTCAATAAATCGTATAAAAGCCTAGGTAAGAGGTGGAACTAATATAAATTACTTCAAGGATGACAGTAAAATGTAGATGATAGTCCAGGCTTATGCCTCAAGGAAACGCCTGTCATGATATTATTTGTAACACCTTAAGGTGAAATTCTTTCAGGAAACTGCTGTTCTCTAGGTGGCCTGTTTTATGTCTGACTGTGCACCTTTATTTCATATTATTCATGTCTTTCTCCACTCATTTCCCATCATCTCCCTACTGTCCTATTTCAAATAATGGCATAAGATACCAAGAATTAAATTAAATGTTTCACCTTTAAACCAAAGTGGATTAACAGACCTAAAGGTGCTATCAATGAAATCATAACTACTGAGCTGGACTGAACTCCATCTATTGAGGAAGACCATGTGATAAGCCTGAAAGCTGCAGAGGAAACTATTTAGTGGACTGTAAGTTGGGGAACTACAATTTCCAAGGGCAAGAGTTAACTTCAGTGCTTAATGTAAAGGTCTTCCTCATGTGATGTTTTTCTCTTTCGTCTGTCACCATTCATCTCGTATTTCCTCTCGAATCTTAGTTTTCTTTGCTATTAAATAAACAAAAGATTACAACATGTGGCCTTTTTTTTTTACCACATGCGGCCCTTCTTTTTGTCAGTACATTTTTTGAACATGAGGCACTTCTTGAATATGCTGTGACGGCATCCTTTCACTATTTAATTCAAAACCTTGGAGACGATTCCCTAATTACAGACTCGTAACGAGAGAATCGTCCTTCATACAAATCAAAAGAGCTAAACATTGATGAGGAAACAGAGGTATTCACGAGATGAACCAGCGGGGGAGCAGATGATTAAGGGTCCGTACGCCGTGTCTGCGCTCTTCTGTTTGTTTGTTTGAGAGGAGCACCAAGCCAAGACAGAAATCTCCAGGATTAGATGGTAATAAATTGGTGATGAAATAATCCTGTTGGGCAATCCCAGTATCAAGGGACGGGAAGTCGAGTTTCCCAGCACTGTGTGTCAAACAAAAACACACAATGGTTTATAGACATGGTGAGTGAGCCTCGTTGAGCCCCTCCATAACAAAATGCAGGCGTATACTGTACTTGTTATGTTTGGTGTAGTCATTGCTCTTTGTTTGGTGCATGTGTTTAAATAGGGTGTGCTGCAGAGAGTGACTCATTTTGTTGGAATATTTATCATGAGAGCAACACAAACCAGATCAGGACAGAATCGTTAAAACAATTGCAAGAGAGTTGCAAATGGTTTTTATTTAAATAAGTACAGAGAAGCCTTTAGCGGTCTTTAATGCTGATACAGCCATGTGCAGTATGTTGCAAAGATGGGAAAAACAAGACTAAGAGTTACAGCCACGCTAGCAGCTCCCTGAGGATGTACCTAAGCAAACAAACGGGAGACAAGTTTGTGTTGGTTGCTTTCTTCATCAAAGTCATTCGGCTCCATCCTCTGGGGGCTATGAATGTCTGTACATTTCATGGCAATCCATCCAGTAGTTGTTGAGATACATGTCGTTCTGAACCACAGTGCTGCGCTAACATTGCCATGCTGCTGGTGTGGCAAAAAGGTCATGTATGTACACAAGATGCACAGCTTTAGAGGGGCCTCTATAATCACGTTTCAAAAGACGGATAAAGATAAACTTGAACGTACCTTTTTTTTGGAATTGCCTTACAGTAATTCCACCCCCATATTTACTCTATTTTCATTCTTTGCTCTCAAGTTTTGTGTTGGCCCCCTTGCTTCTCCAAAACACAGTTACCCAAGATAATACTTCTCCTATCTTGGACGTGTAAGCTTTAGTACCCAATATTTTACACATAATGACGGTGGAAGCATATAATCCCAAGGTCACAATCTATCAGCCGAGACTGCCTCAGGCGAACAACAGGAAGTGGTTTGATCCAGATGGGGAGAATTTAACAAACTGCTATGTCAGACTAACGTATAAAAGCCGTGTTATAGGTCCTCAGTGAGTGACAGCTGTGTAGAACGCATGTAATTTTGCATGAAGCCACCAGCCCACCCACAGCAAAAATATATGGCATCCAGATCGGGAGCTTGTCCTGGTTTTTCCTCAACAAAGCTGATTTTTGTCGGGGATGTTGGTGTTTAGAGATCAGATAGCATGTGTCATCCTACACCAAGTGGTTTCACTCACAGAAGTTCATAAAAGTCCATTGGTGGAGTAAATCTCGCAGTTAATTAGCAACAGTCAAACAAATTGATGCTGTTGGGCTTTGTAATGTCACACCATGGGACACTTTTTTGTTAATGTGGCTGTGGGGTGGATCCATGTTTGGAGCAGTTAACCACAGAAACTGTACTGTTCTCTCCAGCGTGATGACAACAGAATGATTTTCTGAGAAAAATATTTGTCTATTTAGCAACTTAAAGTCCCTCTATGTCTGTCTGCCATTTGGTGCTGGGCAGATCGTGCACAGTGGGTTTATCAGAGCAGTCATGAGAGTTGTTAACTAAAAACAGTGAAGTTGCTATAGGGCTGTAAAAACAACAACAATGAGATGAAAGATGCTAAAACGTTAAATGGAGCCACGGGGAACTTCAGAGTCGGGTGATATTTTTGTATGGGTTTGTCAATATCAATCAATATGATTTACATTTCACATAGTCATTAGATCCATTGTTAATGTAAAAATATTGATTAGTGCAGCTTTAAGTATGGGTACAGATGTATCATGAACAAAATGTACTTATAGGAGCTATTAATAAGTTTTTCCTTGCTACATAGCCAACGTTACAGAGTTCAGCATCAAACTTCATTCCTTTACTCATCAAGAGCTGTCTGCAGCAGTGGAAAGCATCATCAATGTTAACTCTTGTCTTTATACGGAAATTAGCACGCTAACCAGCTAGCCCAAGCCTGTCTCGTCACTTTCCGATAGCCTCCAATCTGCCCTGAAGCCATAGCGCTGCTCAGAGGGCGTATTATAACCTCTTGTATTATAAACACAACGATGACTGAAGCGCTTGTCAAGCAACAATCACCACCACCCACTCCCAACAATAAATCACATTTGGCTCCAGAGAAAACTTGCAATTTGCCCCTTTAATAATGAAAAGTAGAAGTACTTGTCCTGTAGAATAGCTGCTGTCAGAGTAGTTGGTCAAGATAGAGATCATTTTAATAGCTTTATGTTGGGTTGTTTAATCTCATACTATTCAGATCGTAGTATTTTATTGTATGTTTTGTATGTAAGATTTTAAACCAGTTGTGAAAAATGTAGTGGAATAAAACATGTAACATTTCCCATTGAAACCTAGTGTCACAATCTGGCTTGTAAGGCCATGACAAAAACAGGAGATTTCAGCAGTTAAACAGGAATAGTTTATTAAACAAACTGAGGATATTTAATGAAAACTCAATAATCTGTTGAGTGGTAATGTCAGCGGAATCAGCAGTGTAGGATGTGTATGAGAGTGGGGAGTGTGTGCAAGTGTTGTAAGTGCATGAAAACAAAGTAAAAGAAAGGAACTAAAGCATCATAACCAAGCAGCCGCCCGCAGGGAAGGTGAGAGAGAGAGGGAGAGGGACTACAGCAGCAGCCAGAGCTTTATAAACTGGGAACACCAGACCCAGGTGTTACCAAGTTGGCACAGACAATCCCTGACCCACCCACCAGGTATCTGAAAGACAGGCAAACAAAAGTAGGTTGACAGGAAAAGGCAGGGGTCTTCACAGCAGTGAAGTAGAAGTATAAAGTAGCATAAAATGGAAATAGACAAGAAGAGGTACCTTTTAAAACTGTACTCGACTGCAGTACTTGGGTACTGTTACCTTCCATTTCTTTAGGACACAAATAAATAAAAGCAGATCAGGTTACAGTTGCATAGTGGAGAAGTGGGTTGTGCTGCAGGAGCAGTTTGAAAATAGTTTAAATATTTGTTTGAATACTTTTTAACCTGTTCTTCTGAACAAAAAGTGATTCATTTTAAAATGTATAACTGGTGAGTGTTTGATATTCAAAAGACTGATTCAGTGTCTTGCTGAAGGTCTACAGATTTTATTTTCACATCAGTGCCCCTACCACTACCACTGCTGCCCCTAACATCATGCTCATTAGTTTGGTCTTCAACATCCATAATATATGTTATGTTTTTCTAAATTTAGAGAGAATGTGGTCTGTAAAAAGGCTTTAGCATTGCTCAAGCATCCATAGTCCTAACAGAAATATATGACATCAGGAATCATAAAACCTGACTCGCACTATGCTTATATTACTGTCATAAAGCAGACTCCCAAATGTGCCTTATCCCCCAGACTTTTCCTAGAGCTTCTTGAAATGCTGACCCCTTTCTCTGTCCCCTCAAACTATGATGGTAAAAATTTGGCAGCTGACCGAACCGAACTCTGCTCGAGAATTGGAACCGTACGAACTGCAGCTTTCGTGGGGACTGATATGATGTGTAAGTTGTTGAATTTATCTACATGTGTCCTCAATGTTTGCTGCCATGAATACTGGGGGGAGAGATGGAGCTGCCCCCTTGCACCGCAATTCATCATTTCCCACCGTCGGTTCTGTGTTTTATGACACCACACTGGATGGATGGCGCTCTTCCAGGGGATGATCTAATGACGCTAAATCCATGGCGACTGGTTCAACTAAGTGGGTGATGACAAAACTGGCTATGCTCTCTGCAGTCATCTAATTGTGGATACACATATCATTCAATAAGTCATGCTGGAGAAACAATAGGGAAGTTCTGATCCAGAATAAGACGTAGTAGAAGAACAACATCTACTCTGCAGGTCATGATTACAAGTCGTAATGCTTTGGCAGGTCCTACAATTTGCATGATTATGTGAGTGTTATTTCTTTATGTGTTTATGCCTATTACATTACTTGAAGCAGCGCTTAATCATCATGACTCAAATTACTAAATGTAATGTGAAAGCCTAGCTTGTAGTGACATATCTGCAAAGAAACACCAGCTTGGCAGTTCCCCACAGTTGCACTGAGCTTTTTTACCCTCTCTTAGGTCATTGTTTTGGTTCTGCAACCCACAAACACAAGTCTTCATGCCAGCACCAAGTGCCAAAATTAGCAGGTTGCTGGTTAAAGTGGCTGTTTGAAAGTTTTTCTCTGCCGCCGGTGGGGGTGATTGTTGCTTGACAAGAGCTTCGGCCATCGTTGTATTTATAAAACAAGAGGTGATAATACACCCTCTGAGCAGTGCTGTTTTCAGGGTACATTGGATTGAGTTAAAATTAGCGTTGTTTTGCAACCAATGTTTGATGCTGAACTCACAATGTTTCAAGTAAATACCTGTTAATGCTAACATTGGTGATGTAGCAATAGCTAAACTTACAAATAGCTCCTTTAAGTGGAGGATCCAGCCAGATCTTTTTTTTTCGGGAGTTGATGGAGACCAAAATGGAGATAAAATTACAATGAAAATTTGACTTAAATTTGTCAGACTTGTTGTTATCACTCCAAATGAAGGTTAATGTTGCTCTGATTTTGCTCGAACATGAATATAGGCAATTGCTAGCCAACAAAGTTTCCAGCTTGTTCACAGATACAGTTTAGCACAATGTAAAAAACCCTGGAACACAAGTCAAAGTTGAAGGGTCTATTCTGCAGCGCCTGTCACAGATTATTATAAGTGGACTTAGTGGTATGTCTTAAAACAACAGTGATGTGCATATATGAGCACTGGCAACAGGTTTTGCTTCTTGTAATGATTCTTCCTGTTCTGTTCCCCAGTCAGTTTCAATTTGAGTGATGGGGGCACCAAAGTCCATTCAGTCCTCATTCTGTGTAAAAATACACCACAAAGTTTATCTGAAGCTAATATGCTGCGTATTATATACATAATATGATAGCTGTCAAATAAATGCAGTACAGAAGTATAGAGTGGCATATTACTGAAATAGTCAAACAAAGCACAGCTGCCTCAGAATTGTATTTATGTATATTACTTGAATAAATGTACTTGTGTTACATTTGGTTCATGTTTTGGGATGAAACACTTCAAATTCTTTTTGCCTCCAAATTCACAATCATTCAACACCACCGGTCAATGTTTCAGTCTTTCTTTAATCTCATACCACATAAAAACCAACTGAGCTTTTCACACGAGCCTCTTTCCCACATCTAATGAGCCTGACTTCAGATGCCTGCTTCCTTGTGAGGAAATGAAGCCGCTGTCTCCACCACGAGAACAAGCCTTCACCGTTATAAAATGTTACACTGCGTATGAGCTGCCACACCAGAGCGCCGTCACACCCACGCGTGCTTCCTCATCATCGCAGCGTGGCTGTTACACTTCCTCTCCCGGTGCCTTGTGGGTACATCTGGATAACCCGTATAATACGAGCTTCACATGTCGAGGCAAAGTGTGGAAACGTCGAGCTTTCCAGAGGACTGAGGAGGGGGGGCGTGTTGACAAGTTCAGTTCCAGGCAAATTCGGATGAATTATTATCCGAGCTGGTAATCTTTGGTCGCACTTTTCACAGTGGGATATTAAACCTTTTCTGGGTGTAAATGAAGACATTCAGAGAGATAATTCCCACCATTCCTCTCTGCCATGGAAGAATGGACACCGTCTGTACATTTGTTATACAGGACGTACTGAGGCTTGTTCTGAAATCTATAGCTTTCTTCATATCTACTCATACTAATTATGAATAGAAGAGGTGTTGATATTACTACAGAATAGTCACTATTGTTTTGTAATGTACTGTGGCAGATATTTACAGTACTGTGAAATCATATGGTTTCATTCTATGCATTTTACTTTAAAGAGTTGTGCTTGATTTTTCAGTTAAACCCATGCAACTTCACATTTGGATAATGACATGTTTTGGCATATGGGAACTACACAGTGTAACTATAGTTTTCTATTATTGGACAGTGTGCATCTTTACTGGAAAGTGGGAGGGTGAATGTTTTGCTCAACCGGAGCTGTTTGAATGTTACTGACCTCCGGTTCTTTGATGCATATTTATTGATATGACTAGTGTTTGCTATTAAGAGTAGGCATTCAGCAACATTAAACTGATAATATTTACATTATAAATAGCTATTATTAAAAAAAAATTAAGAATAACAAGCATTTTATAAAAATTTAATTTGTATTTTCAATACAATTTACTGAGGTCTTATGTGTTTTAAGTTTTGAAAATGACATTTCCTTATAGTAACATGGCGTTCTGTGTATAATAATACATGTATAGGTAAATGATATTTGGATAATGACATGTCATCATAGGGCTTTGCATTCACACCTAGTGTATAAATAGCATAAGCATTCTCATTATCGCAGTTCTGCTGTCAGGTTGAGGGAGGTGGTGCTGCTCTATCGTCTTACTTTGACTTTGTTAAGGAAGGGGTTGCTGTAGCTTTTTGCTGTCTTGTTTTAGTTAGTTATGTGACCTCTCAACTTATTTTGTATCAGAATGAAGAAAGTGATTACATCAGCCAGACCACCTTCAGATGTGTCCCGGCCGATTCTGTGTGAATTTACTCTTTGACTTAATGTGTCGTTCCTAATTCAGATTAAATATTCAGATACAGATTATCAGGTCATTTTGTCAAACAGATTCCAGCCAGTAGGTTGTGAGTTCACAAATAATATAGGATGAACCAAGTCCAAACAAAACAAATAACATAGCTGTTCTACAGCTTTTGAATATATGACATGATCTTCACTGGCAGATGGAGTTTGGCTCAGTTGTTTTTCTCAACTGCTTTTTCGATCATCAAGAAACAGTTTTGAAGTCCAGCACCTCGAAAACTGATAAAAGTTTAAAAAAAACAACAAAAAAACAAAACAAAAAAAACCCACAGTAATGAGCATTATAAAGAGCCTTTTAAAACAATAAAGTGACCATAAATAAAAGCCAATGGGACAAAGTAAGTGAAACTCGAGAAACACATTAACACCTGGGTCAAAGGAGGATAAACAGGCAGCTGCAGGAGGTGTAAACAGTTTTTATAAATAGAGTTTCCAAAAACACTTGAATGCTCACGAGGCTGTGAACTCCAGATCCCCGGGCTGTTTCTGCCTTCGTGGCCGGTAAGGTAAGGTAATCAGAGCCAGAGGTGATGAAACAGTGATAATGAAGGAAAGCATTTGTCAAATCTTTATTGAGTCAGAGCACATCATAAAGACGACTGAATTCAGCACAGTTTAGTCTCCAGGCGAGTACATCCAATAATGAGCAAGAGGGGGGAGGG